>NC_048895.1:38650664-38674014 GCF_011077185.1 Oxyura jamaicensis | reverse complement strand
AAAATCTTAATTTTTCAATTAAAACCTTATTTTTTTAAGGGGATTTTATAATTTATGTTTAATATATACCACGTCCTTTTTTTTTTTTCTTTTTTTTT
The DNA here is from genome assembly GCF_011077185.1 of Oxyura jamaicensis. Classification (NCBI taxonomy): domain Eukaryota; kingdom Metazoa; phylum Chordata; class Aves; order Anseriformes; family Anatidae; genus Oxyura; species Oxyura jamaicensis. The sequence goes on along the minus strand of NC_048895.1, from coordinate 38,673,916 downwards.
TTTTTTTTTTTTTTCTGTTTTGCCTTTAAATACTACTGATGCCGTACAACTGACCATCATTTGTTATAACCTGATGTCTGCTCAAAATTGGTCTGAAAACTCAGTGGCCAATTCTGAGGAGTTAAACATTGCTAAAGATGTCACTTGCATAAAGTTGAAGGTAAGAGCTAAGAAAAAAACATATGTAGCACAACTTGCAAGTAAAATTCAGATAGATGTGTTCAAAATTGCAATCTGAACTAATTTGCTATTAATTTAAAAAATGTCTGAATCTTATCTACATCTTGCATATGAAGAAATTAGCTAAGTATCCAAATTTCAGTCCCTAGCATCTTATACTATTGTTTTGTGTTCTGGCATTAAAAACAAACAAACAAACAAACAAAACCTTTAACTGTTCTTCCTCCAGCAAACCTCTTCCAGGTTGCTGCAGGTCTGGAGTCATTCCCCATCCCTCATGACTGCAGCCCTTGGAGTCCTGTCTGTGGGTGCCTACTGGCATCAGTGCCTCCATGAACCCCTGAGGCTGAGGGGTTCAATGCCCTTTATGGACAACTCTAGGTATTGCCTCACTTAACTGAGGAGAGAATTTTGGGATCCGAGTTTAGCATCACACTGGAAATGAATGCCCTGCTTCAGGAATCAGGTATCTGTACACTGGGCACTACAGCATTCAACAAATAGAGAAATATATATATGCATATCTGCACAAAGAATATCTCCTATGAACCAGTGTTTTATAGAAATAGATTTAGTTAGAATAGTTACAATAGATTCAGAAATACACAGGCAGTACTTTCCTGAAAGAAAATTCATTTTCATGATGTTTCTTGCTGACTTACTGGGTATCACTGACTCCTGTCTGCTGGTGGCAGTGCTTAATTGGCTCCGTCTGCCTCTTGTGCCTGAATTTCTTCTCACATACATACATACACTGCAAATCCTGAGCAGTAGCTTTTTGTAGATAATTTCAATTGCTTATTCTTTCAGTTCAGAGCAGGTTAAATTCCTGTATTCACTTATTCACTTACCCACATTTTAGCAGGCTCTTATATTAAAAACAAGAAAAAAAAAAAAATCATAGAAATTTAAGCACCAAAATTACATTCTTTTACATTCTTGAAATAAACCAGCACAATACACCCAACTTTGCAAAAAATAAATAAAATGAAAACAACTCACCATATGGGATTCTGTCAAGCTCTGTGCCTGTGGGTGTAAGCTAATGATCACAATCCATCTCTTAGTAGCTGAATGTTTTTATTATTATTATTATTATTATTAAAATATAAAGGCAAAATAACAACAACTAAAATAACAACAACAACAATAATAGTAATTAAAAGGAATATCTCAGTATTTCTCATACTTGGTGTTTTCTATGCAACTGATATATATGAACCCAGATTAATATATTCAAGAGTGTGTACAACCTCCTCTTGTCCACCCACAGATACAAGGGCAATTATAGCATAAATGACAAGATGAGTGTCTAGGATTTTCTTCTGCCAGTATTAGTGTTTTTATTGCAGAACACCATTTAGTCTGCATAACAGGGACAAGAGAAGATCCCTGATAACTTTATACATTCCATTTAAGCTACACTGTATATTTTAGACAGACTACATTTTGGTTAGAAAGGTTTAAAGAATGGAGAATTCTGTATTTTCCTAGGTAAATTGGTACCATGTTTTTTACTCTTGTTACTAAATTGCATATAATTTCTACTCTGAATTTGTCTAAATTCAATTTCCAGGCATTGGATTTCATTATCCTTATTTTACTAAATTAAAGAAGTCATTATAGGAAGTCTTCTCTCCACAGAGGTATTTCGAAGGCCATGATCACATCACATGTTAGACTAATTAACTACCCTGAGCCTCTTAATATTCTCCCTAGACTTCAAATCAAGTTTGGAGCTCTTTCCCAAACTTTCCTAATCTTTCAGCATCCTTTTCCAAAGCGCGAATAGATTCAGACCTGTCTGCCCACTGGAATCTCCCCATTACAACATATGACTGTCACTTCCCTGTCCTTCCTTGGAAATCCTCAGCTCAAACATTCAAGGTCTGTCCGTATTCACCTTTTTTAATTACAACACTGCAGTGGGAATTTACATGTTAGGCTCCTAGATGTCTGACTTTGTATTTAGGTATGTGAAAAGGCATTTCCTTCTGATAAACCTGTATAACTGCTTTGTCCTCAGCAACGTATAACATTTTACTCTTTTGTGTGTGTGTGTGTGTAATTTAATATTGTGTAATTTATAACTGATAAAGACTTTGTATGTTCAACAGATCATCTTTAGGGTTATTGAAAATCACCAGTCTGAGGAGATCAATAAATACATTTGCATGAAATGATTATACTATTTTTTTCTGTTATCCAGTTTTAATTCATATAATAATGATTCTTTGCTTTGTAAGAGAAAGTATCACACAGGACACATCAAAAGTTTTGAACATATTCAAGCTTGATATGATATATTCTTGCTAAACAAATTTCCAGTTTTGATTGAGAACAGAATCCAATTTGTTTCACAGGAATACCCAAACCACTTGGATTTGCAAGAGCTCTTCTCCCATCCATTGGATTCCCTGGATGAGCAGCCCTATGCAGTGCATGCAGAGCTCAGCCTGCCCCCTGCACCATGCAGGCAGGGCTGAGTCCTGACTAGTCCTCTTTATTGGCATACATCTATTGCTTTCCTTCAAATCTTGCAGTGTTTATTTCACTGATCTGTTTCAACTTCCTGTATCTTCAAAATGAGGTAGCCTGCAAAAAGTATTGGGGAGCCTAACTCCTGCAAAAATAACACATGTGAAGCACAAAACAGACCCCACTTTATGCCATTTTTGACTTACTTTTCCAGTCCTAGGCACATTAAATTTCCCTCCAAAACTACAACATAAGTGGATGAAAAGTCATTATTTTAAATTGATTTAGTCTGAAAGTGCCCCTGTAAATGTATTTGCTCCCTGCTTAGAAGACCAAGTGCCTAGAATTGGTCCATGAAACATCAGTTACCTAGCAGGAAAGGGTTTTTGTTCAGTACAGCGCAGCAAAGATGGAAGCAAGAATATCAGGTTCTAGGCTGCACCCCAGCTGCTGCATCAAGTCTTGCTCCAGGGTCTCATCATAGAAAATGGAGATGGAGATGGGGGAACCAGCACAAGGCCAGCCTGATATCAATATTCACCTGGGGGCTTCTGATCAGGAGGTTCGGGATGAAGGTTATTTTCTCCTTGTAAACGCAACACTAATTTTAGCTGCAGTTCTCAGAGTGAAAATGATAGTGAAATGTACAATGGCGTTTCCACCCTCACTTCTTGGAACACAGCCGCACTTTAAGAGCATGGAAAAGGGTACCTTGACTGTTAATTTCAGGATTCAACAGTTACCTCAAGTATAAAGACAATGCATTTGAAAAATACACGTGACAGATTTCCTGTAGATTAATGAATATAATCATGAAGAACAAATTAAATGAAAGAGACTTCCAGAGAGAGTAAATTCACTTAACAATCTGGAGAAAGGGTAATTTATATCTAAATATAGCTCTGTTGAGGATGAGCATCCATGAACCCATAGCTTTTTTTTTTGTGTCTAGGACAGAGTTTTCTACCTTTCTAATTTCTTTGAATTTTTGCTTTTCCTTCACAGAATAGCAAACTGATAAAAATATTACAACTGGAGTTTTTAAAACTGAAATAGGGTGACTTCTTTCCTCCCTCACTATAGCAACCTGATTCACTACAGTGAACAGGTTACTGTGGGCAAATGTACAGTTTCCTTATACAACACAATAAACACTAAATTTGACTCTGGTCTCAGTTAATTAATATTGTATACACTAAGGAAGCAACTGAATGTTCTGTCAGGGCAAACATTATCTCATTTTATTATTTCATATTGAGAGCGCGTAACTGGAGAAACAATGGGCTCAGATATTAATATGTAAGCACATGTAGCCCAGACTTCAGGAGTGATCTTTCTAGTAGGGAAATGGTATTGCTTGTTGGCTCCTGACAAACTGGGGAGCAGGCTGAAAGCTCCCAGTTGCGAAACCTTTTTTTTTTTTTTTTTTTTTTTTTTTTTTTTTTTCCAGAAAATAAAAAGATTTCTTCTCAGGTAGAATAGAAAAAGTCTTAATATCATTTGAAAAATTTCCAGGCTAGAGACACAGTCTCCTGTCCTAAGTCTTATTAGTAATGTAAGTCATCATTTCCTTTGACCTTAATGAAAGCAGTGTGGTTAAATCCAGGGTAATCATTTTATGAGACAGAGCTACATCTTTCCAGCATACTTGCATAATAATCAACTGAAGCAAATTTTCAGTAATGTAAGGGTAGCAGAGCTGCAGAACATACCAAAGCCATAGGCTGTACATTCATTTGTCACGTGTTTATCTAGCTAACTAGCTTAGCTGCTTTTATTTAAGATGTCAGAAACGGAAAAGTCACTTGAGTTTTAGAAAACAGTTTTTCTGGGAGCTGTTATTCTAAGTAGTCTTTGACTAATAATATATCAATATAATATGATAACTATGGACTTAATTCTGCAACAGTTACCGGGGAAGTGCTTCTTATTTACTCAGCTGTGAAAATAAATTCAGATATTCCCTAGATAACTGTCAGAAATATATGGCTCTGCTAATAGCATGGATTGAGGATGAGCTACAACAAGTTTATTTAGGAATATTTCCAGCAACATATAGAATTTCAAATTTCAGTAAATATTTTCTTTGAACAAAATTAACTACTTTTATGAAGCTACTCTCAGTCTTGTGCATAATTTATTTTTAATAGTTCCTTTAGAAAGTCAATAGGCCTAATCAAAGCTTGCATAATTTCTGTTTATCATTTAGGAAAGTTAGCAAGACTACACCAAAGAAAAACAACTCTGCAAATAGTACAACTCAGCTCATTACTGAAAAATGTGGGCTGGTTCTGTTATGCAAGTATTAAGAATATTAGTGGTAGTTATAAATTTATTTGCATCCATAAATGAGTATCAAAGCTCCTCAGATTTATATTTATTAAATTTTCACATTTTTATGGCAATAGTAACAGTGCTATTACTAAAGCAATTGATTTATGAAATTTTATTCCTATTAACACGACAGTCAGTAACTACTGATACATTTTTGCACTTAGTTGAGATGAAGCAACCAAAAACATTAATGTATTACTGTTAATCTTCCTTTTCTGATTGATTTCAAGTTCTGTTAAATCAAGTTAAATTTGCTGAAAGTTCAGAGATTAGTAAGATCCTTTTTTAAAAAAAGCAAATATTCCTGATTATGAAATTTTTAGGGATATATGTAGGAAACAGGATTCTTGCTAGCCGATGGATAGAGTCACCTGTCTGGCCACCAAGTGCATTGGTTAAAAATAAGCAGCCTTATCCTCATGGCTCCATCCTGCTGTCCTTCAGCTGGGGCAGGGTCAAAGGGATCCTGCACTTGGTCAGCCATAGACCTCTGCTCTTCCATCAATGCAACCAGGCTCTTGAGCTGGTACAGTTGCAGTGTTCTGGTTTTGTCATTGTTTGCAGTTTTTACAGAACAGCAGGCTTCCCCTCTGATGTATTGCTATGAAAATTAATCATTGGAAATTCTTTTGAAATATTCAACTGACTTTAGTTGTGTAGAGGAAAATGTGCAGTACCTTCTTCCGTTAAACAGAAAATCTGCACCCCTCTTGTCCCACACCTACTGTTGCTTTCATTGTCACAACTTGCATTGCTATATGGTATTCATACAGTCTAAAGTTTGACTAGTGTGTGTGAATACAGAAGATTGTTTTACGTGCTCTCTTTAATTGTATTACAATGCTCTTAAGACTAATATACAGATGGACATTTACTGAATTTAGTTCTAGCATCTTGTACAGGTGCATATTTCCAAAGCATCCTGGCAGCTGAACCAAATGTTTTACATGCAGCAAGAGACTTTCTTTCATGTATACTCGCCTTTTTTTTTTTTTTTTTCTATCAAATGTAGTTTGAAATGGTATCTGTCTATGAGGTTTTACTGCAGACTAGATCAATGAGGCACAATGGAAAACCACAATGAAGAGAGTTAAGAAGCAAGGTACAGGACTATTCAGCTTCTGGTGGCAGGTGTGGGGGGATTCTTCCACATACAATCTTTAAACTACAACAGAACCTTACAGGTCTCCAAGTTATAATGAAAAATGCTTCTTCAAAATGATAATGCATCTGAGTGTAGTAAGAACTACAGTGTAGAAGACATTTATTTATCTATTTATATGGGAAAAAAAAAGAAAAAAAAAAAAAAAAGATTTTGCAGTGTGGTTGGAGTACTGAAATCACAAAGCCCAGGACATAACTTCTTTGGTACTGCATTCTGGGACATCACTTATGCTAACGTAACTGCTACCATCAAAACCATTGCATTTGAAAGTCATTGTGCAATCAGGGAGAAACGATCACGACAAACTAATATTCATCCTTATGATCACACCCATTGTGAATTCCAGTGAGTTCACAAAAAAATCACACAATACCTCTGCTCTTTGAAATGCAAAATTGGCATCATACCTGTTGATATGTTTCTGACAGATATATTCGAGACACATTTACCTGGAAAGATGATGCTTCAAAATCCCAAACCCAGATAGCCTGACCCCAGCCTGAAAGCCTGTCTAGGTGATGTGCGTGTCTACATTGGACCTGCATCACTCTCCACCTCAGCTGTGACTTTACCTGTTGTTTTTGTTTGCATGTTTTTCCCTGCTTCTCCTTAGTATTTTTTTTTTTTTTTTTTAGCAGGCAGATGTGACTCCTGCATTGTTACTAAGGAAAGCTACAACTTACTAAATTGTGGTTTTTCACAGGATTCAAAATATTTATTCAGAAGAAGAAGAATAGAAGTGAATTTTCTGTGTTATTTCTATGCTCTACAAAAGATAAGGAAAGCATTACCTTTCTGACTGTGTCAGCTGATGGGTACCTGCTGGAATACAGATATAAATTTCCTAGCTCCTGGGTTTCAGAGAGCATGGAATCACCTCCCTGTAGATCTTATCACCTGCAGTGCTGGTAGAAAGCAGTCACAGCACTGGCATATGCTAACTTCATATGTGGTCTGCATATAATATATGTAATACATGTGTATATATATGTGTGCGCCTGTGTGTGTGCACCTGTGTGAAGAATAGCTCCACATCTCATGTAACTGTAGTGCACTCGCCAGCAAAATCTGCGCAACAAACGTTATCTGCTCAGTCGTGCCTGGCTGTGCAACAGACACTCTGTCTGAGCACAGGCACTCTCTAAGCGTGAATTAGGTTACCCTCTGTATGAAAAGCAATTTATCGATCTAGTTCCTGATAGATTTCCTTTTCACTCAATTTTTACCTACTCTTAGCAAGCCATAGAGCTGCAAAGGGAAAAATTCAATAACTGCTGTTCCTATTGGGTCCTGTGTATCTGGAAGACCCAGAGCACTGAGTTTTAAAAGCATCTGAACTTGCAAGAGGGATCCTATTTTGCATCAGGAAAATAAATAAATAAATAAATAAAAATAAAAGGATTAAATCCAAGAAAAATTTGCAGCTTGCTTCTTTTGGGGCATCAGGAGACCTAGATTTAAATCCTTATTTTATCAGAGCCAAATCAGAGAGATGAATTTAAGCATCTTGTCCTGAGTCTTCACTGATAACCATTTATTTCCATTACTTCATATAAAAAGGATTTGCTTGTCACTGAATAAAACACACACACAAAAAAAAAATCTGAAATCTCAATTATATTGCCATCTGTAGTTGTTTGAGATATATACTGCTAATGGGATGTCTTCTAAAGAAGAAATATTCTTCACTTGAACAATGGCCCTATTTGTTAACAAACCTGTTTATGAAGTTATTGTTACACCAGGAAGATTTCAGCTTTTCTGTTTGCTTTTAAAATGAAGCTAATTCACTTTTGAAAGCTTTTGTGTCATTCTAGTGAGGCATGCTGGCTGATGTATGGGATGAGAGTGTCACTGTTTCTGTGCATGACTTCCTTTTTCCTTCTCTCACTCATGTCCAGGTGTAGATTATATCAATTTAGTCCTTTTTCTCTGTTCTCCCTTGATTTATATTCTAACACAGCCATGTCAGACAAGCTGTTGCAAATCCTACCTTTGCCTAATATTTGTGGCATGTTAGACTGGGGCCCTGGTTTTGCACTGGGACCTGACAGCGTGCATGTGCCTCCCCAGGGTAGGGCTCTGACTTGGTGGTGCCAGTGTCAAGCCGTTTGCCCTGTCTGCTGTGTTACCTCTGAGTAACCACCTGGCCTCCCCCTATTCAACTTTCTTTGCTTTCATGCCAGCAAAACAAACATTAACAACTTTTTTTCCCTCTTCTTTATTGCTTTATTGTATTATTGCTGCCTTAGTGATATCAGGTAAGTGATATTGGCAGCTTTATATCCACGAATGCCAAAATACTAACTGCTTGCTGCCACAGGACACTATAGTGTTCACATTCCCAGGACTTATTGCTTTCACATCAAATATGAGGAGCTCTACTATGATTAATGCAACTAACTTACTATTTTTTTATTTTATTTTTTATTTTTTAAAAAAGACAAACATTAATGATAAATGGCTGCAAGCATACATTAAGCCCTGTATAAGCATACAGAGAGAGATGCAGGATTTTGTGACTTCAAATACTCAGATGCACTCAACTTCATATTTACAATGAATTACATTCTTCCACAATAGTAGTAACACAAGGAAGTTTATTTTGTCACGCTCAGATTTCAGAAAATAATATCTTCAAGTAAAACTTCCCTATCCTCAGTAGAACAAGCAAGCCTTTGTATGTTCCATTCCTGACACAGAACACAGATCCTGAAGAGCATCTTAAACATGGAGAGAAATAAATGATTGTATGATTTTAATATTTTAATATGACTTAATACAGGATATAGCAAAAGATATAAGGCAGCATTTCTTCAGCAAATCTGAATGGCCAGAGAAGACACTTACTATGAAAATTACACCATAGCTTTTGGCAAATGGTGGAGATAAATTATCTGAGTTAACAGAAAACTGGGAGCAGACTATGTCTGATGGTTACAGAACAGGAGTTGAAGTTAAAGAATGGCACAGACAGAAGGAAAGAATTCAAAGTACCAGGGGTCAAGAGCTTATATTTAAAGAAATAAATTGTAGGTAGGAGCTTTATTTCCAGTTCTGTCCCTTACTTGCGACATGACCTTGAGTTAGTCTCTTGACTTCTCTGGTTTCTCTGGTTTGGCAAAATAGTGTGCCGTTTCCCTTGCGCAAAATGCCCATTAAGCAAAAGAAAATTCCATTGATTTTTTTTTTTTTTTTCCATTGGAGACAAAGGAACACTGAACCACAAAGCATTTTAAGTAAAGAAATACTGAAAACTTTTTTAAAAAATAAAATTCCAGATGGAATTCTTTATTTACATTTCATTTCCCATCAAGTATGAAATATTTTCAAAGTCTGCAATAACCTTCTGCAAAAATGTTTGTCAAAACATCATTTTGCCATCAAAACCAAACTAAACTAAAAAAAAAAAAAAAAAAAAAAAAAAAACGTAGAGTAAATCTGGCCAACCAGTAACATTATTACATGCCTGTCCACCAACATAATATGAAACAAGAGTTGTGGGTTCACAACTGGGTGGTGTGGAGGGTGACTGGGAGGCAAGTGGGGCCATGCCCTCCCCAGCAAAGGCTGCAGTCCCACAGGACCCAGACAAGGCCAGCAGGACCTGGGCTGGCAGCCAGGGCCACCACCAGTCTGTGGGACCAGCAGGACTGGGGTGAGGCTGGTGAGCCAACGAGCTGGCCTGGATTCACAAGGTGCCCAGCCGGGCACAAGGACAGCTACAGAGCTTCTTGGGCAGGGAGCCAGGGAAAGGTCTGAGCTTAAGTGATAATGCCGAGCAAGGCTTCTCACGGCTCCTTCTCACACAGCTCTTACTACCTTATAGTGGCATACCTTGGAACAAAATATTTACAAGGCACAAAAATCTTTGGTGTCTTCTTACAGACAGCTTCTTACAGACTTAGGAGATATCCAGAGCCTTTACCATACAGGCCATAAAACTGGCTAAGATGTCACAGTCATAGGATAAGTAAGGAGGGGACACTGAAGGCTGGTGCATAGAGTTGGCTTTGTTCAACACATGGCTTATGGGATCATGAAAGATTCTCTCTGAAATGCCTTTCTTACTTCTTCATTTCCCGATGAACGCAAAGAAATGCTTCTAAATTCTCATTTTCTTTGCAGGTTTGTTTCCCCTTCAAAGCTGAGTTTTCTTTTCTTTCCAACTTCCATGTGGACCTCTCAGAAGCTGGAAAGAAAAGAAAATAAGCATGAGTTAATTTAATTTTATGTGGGACTTTTATTATGATGTGGGACTTCTTTTATCACATCCTTCCTGAGGACAGCTGTAGTTCTCAAACAGCTGTTCCATAGGTTTGACTTTGATTGAGCCAAAATTGCAGTTGCTTTAATAATTTCTCAGCTTAACTGAGTCTTAGGTTGGTTCTTGAGAAAGATAAGACAGATAAGGTGTCCTCTCAGTTCTCACTCTGCTCTTACACCCTTGGTACTTAAATAAAACATGGACAGTAGTTTATAACACCTCTAAAGTAATTTCTCTTGCTGTCTCATTATGCTAGCTATTGCTTCTACTGGATACAGCCTAGATGAACTCTTACTCCATGGACACAGCTACACCTTTCCCCTGTAGAGAAAATCCTAGATGACAGCAAACTTGTTTCCTGACCGCCTTGCGCAGTCATGGTCTGGTAAGCAGACAGGAATTGCTGCTTTTCTGATTTAATATATTGCACTTGTTCTGGGGAGATATAAACAGAAGAAGGTACAAAGCAGTGAAGAAAGATTAAATCATTCAAAGATAAATCTTTAATAGCTGTATGTAAACTCTGTAAATTAACCCATCTAGAGCAATTATACTTACTAGAAATAGCACAGGTTTGTTCTGATAGCTTCTTAAATCTTTTTTGTTTGTTTGTAATCAAATGTTTCCTTTAATTACTGGATTACAAACTTTTAAAGCAATTATTGGAAGGACACCGGCCCAATCAAGCACCTGTGACACCACCAATTATCCCTGCCAAAGATATGGTATTTCTCTTACCAGGGTTCTTACTTTAAATATCTTACATGACAAAAAGACCATTAGCTCTTATTCTTCCCTCCCTTCTAGAGACTGATAATCCCTCAATTAAACTTTTTCTGTACCATCTTGACTTTTTCAGAAGTAGCCATTTCTCTGCACAATAGATTAAGGCTTGGCATAATTCAGATAAAATTTTATATTATTATTATAGTTATTATATATAGTATTTGTCTTTTAAGTAACTGATTAAATAATAGAAAAAAATAGACCTTTTAGAAGAAGGCATTATTTAAAAGAGAAAAGAATGACTTCTTTATATATGCAATTGGATACCCTAATTATTTTCTATGATTTGAAGACATCAGAAATTTTCAGTATGACGAGTCTAGCCCTCAGATGGATGATGCTGGGTTTTCTATAGCAACTCTCCATAATGCATGTTAACCTGTTAGCAAAACAGAACATCTTATTGCAATGCTCAATGCATTCTTTATGAGTTGTAAACTGATGTCCATAGAAAGAGTTGTTTGGAGGTTTTTCTTGTATCTGTTTGCAGATAGTCAAGTAATGGCTGTCCAAGGCCGTTAAATGCTACCATGACATCTCTGAATTTGTTTGGCTGCTTGCTAACCAAGAAGCATGCTCCAGCACCACTTCCCTGGGCCATGTCCAGCATCAGTGGGACCGAGTGACAACATGCGAATACCCAGCTGCACCAGCTCCATTGTTACCCATTGTTACCAGCATTATGCTAGTAACAATGCTTTAGTATGTTTCAAAGACACAAAAAACTGCATTATTATTTTTTTTTTTTTTTCAAAGCCAAACTCAGGCCTTCCTTTTCTTCCTTTCTTTTCTTCCTTTCTTCCTTTTTCTGGTATCTGTCATTCTACCTATCTATCCATTTTGGTATATTACAAAGTTTTTAATTTGAAGGCAAGCACTAACAATAAACATTTTGAGCTTTTATTTCTGTTCTGAGTGTACTACTTACTCCTAAAATTCAGTTCATCAATACCAATACTTCTCTTTCATTTCACTAAGAGTCTCTAAACTAGTGCTACTGAAAAATATGTAAAGAACTACTTTATGATGCAGTCTTTGTACCCCATTAGATACATATGGACTCATTTTAAAATGATTAACAAGGGCAATGTGGCTTTTTCTGGGTCCTGGGATATAAGCCAGGAGCAAAATACAATAATATTTTCCCAATAAATTAGGAGAAATCTCTGCTTTTATAGTATGGTGAGTAGTGTTGAATGTGAGCTGGACATACAATCTGAAGTGACTATATGACTTAAAAATATAATATACTAAGTAAAGAACATCATAATGGGGAAAGACATGATATAGGCAATTTACAAAATGTGTGAGTATGCAAATCACAGATAAGAAAGCAAATACGTGTAAAAAGTTTTTACATGTAAAGCTAGAATTTTTCTTCAAAGAATTGTGACTAAGTGTGAAAACAAACAAACAAAAAACAAAAAACCCTTACCTACTTTCAGAGGTTACGTTTCATCATTTTGGGGTTATGTCTAGATGGGAAACCTCTGTGTGAATATCATTTCAAGGTGAGTGAAACATCATATAGGAATAAACATGTTTTTGCTTCTAACATAAAATTAAACTTTTGAGAGTAAAACAACAAACAACAACAACAACAAAAAACTGTTTTTAATAAATATATATATAAAGATAAGATCCTTAAACTACCTTTGTGGCTTCTATTCTGGCTCATTTCCTACTTTTGAAACCTTTCATGTTTATTGTTTCCCTACCACATAATTTACTATTCCCATATGTAAAATGAAGTCAAACATGTTGCCTATAGTGGTTTCTCACATTTGCTAAGCTTTTACTTATTTTGTTTTCTCTCTGAAGGATATTTTATACTATTTTTTGTACACTCATATGCCATTTAGCATCTATAGGCTGACTAAATGAATTAACATTAAACGATAGGGCAGTAGCAGCTGTACAGCAGGAACAAATGCTGAAAGTGCAGCCTGCTCTCAGTGCCTGCTCGGAGGGCTCTTGATATAAAAAGGCTGTCCTTCATAGGCTGATCATTTTGTAGCTGCTTCCTTTATGTTTTGTATGGTATTTGCACCTTGATCTTGATTGGGCTTACAGTTTTCCAGACATACTCCCATAGCCCTATGGAACCACACAACGTGCAGCGTGTGGTACTAACCTATTGACTCCTATCGATTTGGGTGTGTGAACACAGTGTAACTTGCACTGACAGAACCTCTTTGGATGTGCTGTGAACTCAGAGGTTTTCCAGTCATTTTTCACTCAAGTGAATGCACAATAGTCTTGCTGTGCCAAAAGATAAGACTGTATCACACTAAGTGGTAATGTTTGTATTTATACTTAGAGCCATAATACTGCAGTGGCACAGCTAACAGCTGCAAGGTAGGCAGTTCTGGAAAAAAAAAAAAAAAAATGTTTCTACAAACTGTAAAATTTCATTACTTCTGCTACTACAAGATCCTGGCTTTGCTTTCCTGAGGGCTTCATCTAGTGCATCTGAAAGGGTCAATGTTTTCCCTTTTATAAAATTTTGAACACAATACAGAAGGAAGTTAACCAGAGCAGTTAATATAACAACCTGTTTTGTCATTTTATATTAGCATCCCATATCTAACAGTCACTGTCTAACAACATGTGATTTTGTAGTAGTTCATTTCCTACTCTTTAACTGACCCTGATCTCTATAAGACATATGCATGCTTATCAGCATAGATGTGTACATTTTAGGCCTTGGCTTCACACAACAAGATCAAATATTTACACAATATACACAATAAAATCCTCCATTTATTAGTGTGGTTCATGTTTAACACCAGTATGTAACAGATTCATGCCAGTGTCAGCATAGCCATTTGCTTGAACTTTTCATATGCTCAGAAATTAAAAAAAGAGGGGCGCCCCCCCCCCCCCAGCAAAAACTGTATCTCTCAACTCTCTGTTCTTGTAGGTGCTTTACCTTGACAATAATTGTCTCTAGAAGAGTCATGTGAACAATTTTGAGAGGTGGTGACCATGAGCAAAATCAAATTGTACAGTGTGGTGGATGTTAGAATAAATCATAATCATAACATGAAGAGTAAACTAAAAAAAAAAAAATTAAGAGAAAAGACTGACTTCATTTGCATTTATAATATAAGCTATGCCACGCCCTCTACCTGAATTTCTTCTGATTTAGTGCAAAAAAAAACATTTTTATAGGTGTGATTTCTCAAACAATTATCCTAATTAAAATATAATGTCATCCACTGGAATGCCTCAGAATAATATACTATTTTATGGGAATGACTTCAGCATATGGATATTAATATGAACATAGGAAATGTATGAAGAATCTACTACTCTGAAGCAGATAATTAGTTTCAAATTGAAAGCTGTTTAAAAAAACTCTTGATCTGTGAACCTTTTGATTGTATAATTCCCATAAAATTAATTATACTGCAAATTCAGAAGGGTGGGACTTCAGCACTTATAAGCTGTTCATACTGCAATTTTTATTCAGGGCTCTCAAAATAGATCACAAATATTAATTTATTGCAACCCAGGAACCCATGGGAAAAAAAAAAAAAAAAAAAAAAAAAAGGTCAAGAGAACCAATGCTTCTCCTGGCAGCCCCAGCACAGAAGTGAGCATTTTGCAGGGGCACTGCGAAACAGCTTCAGCCATGCAGACTGAACTTTCCCTATAGATTTTTTCCAATTGAATGTGAGGGTCTTAGGGAAGCAGCCAAATCATTTTCCTACATTGCTGAACTTCAATGATTTTGATGTAGAGATGCACCTGAGTATACCTACAGGGACTTCTGTGAGAATTTAAGACTTCTGATGATGCAGGCCAACCATTATTGCCCTAATGTTTAATTTTTTTCAAATCTCAGCAGGACTGTACTTATTGCTTTCTAGTCTGCAGCATGATGTGCTCTATTGTGTGGTACAGCACAGAAATACACTTTTTCCTGTATTGAGTGAATTGGAAAATCATGTGTTTTTAATTAGCTGTAAAAGGACACTAGGACAGCTGGTGTTACAAAGCATATGAAAAGCCTTGCCTGGCTTTGCCTTTGCACTTGCAGAACCAAACAGTTAAGTGCCTGCTTTTCTGCAGTGAGTGATGAATGAGAATTGTGTGGCTTGGGGAATGCATGGGGTTTTAAACACAGGCTCTTCCCATTTCACTTTGGTGCTGCTGGGTGGCTGCTAATTTACTCCTGCTCTATTGCCTGTTTCTGGATCATTACTGAATCTGTGTTAGTCATAGGCTCCCCAAGATGTTTTACAACATTTCTTGAATCACAAACAGCTGGTGTGCTGCAACAGCATACCATACATCTCCAGTCCTCCTCAGTCTGTCTTGTGTGCTCCTGGGCAGGACAGGGCAAGCCCAGTAGCCTGAAGGGAGAGAAGGAGGCAGCCCCCACAGAGTGGGATGTCTGCCTGCCGCTCGCCTGCAAACTGGAGACTGGGTTGCAGACTGAGATGGGCAGGAAATTAATGTTAATGGCAAATGAATATTTTCTGAGTTTTGCCACAGTTTGGCCTCAGCCTTTGGAAGTATATACGAGCAGTTTTCCCCTACCCAACTCAGGCACATGGGCTAAAACTGGTTTGAATTTTTCCATTTTTCAGTTTCCCATCCTCACTATCACTCTCAGATTCTCTTCTGTTCAAAACTGGTAGCATTCACAGAAGCTTTTCAGACTTTGGCTCCCTTCGTCATCCAGCACCAGCACTCACCATTCTTACAGCATGGAAATAGAAGGTGTATATAAGCGCTAAATAGCCAGTATTATTTATTGTTCTTAAAATTATATAGCCTTCAAGATCTGTGCATGTCAACCTTTAGACTCTGGACATGAGTTCCAATTTCATTATACTTGAATGGTTTCGCATACTGTGTTCTGGGTGCTTATGTGAAGGGTTTCCATATTTTGGTAAGTAATCTGATATTATTACAGAACACTGCAGAAGTGTGGAAATCCAGACTAATATTGCAGCCACCTACCCGTAAATCAGTTATGCATATAAATATGTTGGTAGACATTCCAAACTGATTCTTCTAAAGCCTTTTCTCCTCCCAATTACTATCTAAGTCACTACACTTTCAGAGCATATCTATAGTTTTTTCATTGTTCCTAGGAAAAATAATGGAAAGTGAAATATTTAATATAGCAAGGATTAGCAAACACATAATCTTTGAAAAGTTCCAGGTCAATCATCCAGATATATTACCTGCATTTTAAAGTTTCTCAGGAGTTGCATGAATTGGCAAAGTGCTGATTTGTCTATGTTGCAACATTGCAATCACCTTTTCCAGCTCATTTGATACTCCACTGCAGAATTTCCTCAGTGTGTTCTCTGTAAAAGAACTGGACTCAATCAATTTCCATTAGTGAGAAAGCTATCTCTTAAGGAAAGCCATCTTAACTCAACATATCAGAAACACAATTTAATTTATTTAAATCTTTAAAAAATGAAACTCATGTTGGCTCAAGAAGAACTAGTAACTGAGGCACGGAGTTGTTAAGGATAGGCGAATAGGTATTTTCTCTACTCATACTAGTTAAAAAAAAAATAATACTTCTGGTCCACCAGAACTCCTAAACTTCATTCTTTCAACGTGTTTTCAAAAACAGCATCAAATAATGTCGTATATGTGCTGACTTTTCCCCATTAAGTATGCAGGCAACACCATAGGTGGCTGTCCACAGAGATTTCACAGCAGCACATACCAGTTCACCTATAGAGATGCAGTGGGTTGACGTTGGCCAACCAACTGATGCCTACCCAGCCACTCTCTCACTCCCCCTCCTCAACAAGACAGGAGGAAAAATAAAGAGAAAAGCTCACGCGATAAGGACGGGGAGATCATTCACCAACTACCATTGTGTGAAAAAAAGGCTCAACTTTGGAAAAAATAATTTAATGTATTGACAAATAAAATGCTTATTTTTTATAACTTGGAATCAATTAAAATATGAGCCTCAAAACTGAACCTTGCCAAGCTAGGTTATCTGAAAGATTTTTATGAGTTTAAAGTATTTGGTCTTAAATATTAAGAAATGTATGCTGAGCAACATAATCTGCCTCTGATTTCTGCCAAGCACTCTCACAACTTGGACATTACTGTGTCACCATTTACCTTTGATTGATAGCCCTTCAGTAATTCAAAGCCAAAGATTAATGATCAAGTTCCCCAGTCTTGGTCACCTGATCCTGAAGGAAGGACTGTGATTTGAATTGTGGAGGTTAAAAAAGGAAAATATTTTTCTTGTCTTGCAATGGCTGAAAGGTCATTTTTGAGCACAAATGGTTTAAATAATTTATCATGAGCTACTGAGTCATAACAGAGTTACTGATCTGTCTTTTACTACAGTGACATTCTATTTTTTCAACTCTGTATTTTTTTTTATTCTGCAGTAGGATTAAATAGCTCTCATTCTGTATTAAACAGAAATGTTTAAGTACACTGTAACTGTGTAATGATGCATCAGACCTGTACCTTTTATAGTCTGACTAACAGAGAAGTGCCTTGATAGGACTTCTTGCTAAAAAGATGTGTTCTGCTTGGGAACAGCAAGCCTCTGTCAGCTTTGATTGTATCATTTATTTTCTACGTAGCCTGTGCATACTCACTTTGCAACAGTAGCTGATTTGAGACTCTGATGCTGATCTACTTTTTGAACTTCTATGTTGGCACTGAGAGTCTTCATACCTCGTTAAACTTGTCTTCTTTATTATGCATGCATCATTGTTTTGTGCAGTCTGGGGGGTTTGATATATATATATATGCCTCATTATATATTTTAGTAACTCTGAAAAGTTGCCTAGATGTTAAAATAATTCTCATAGCTGTTAGAATTTTAAAGGTTTCATTATGTCTTCAAGAAAAATATCAACAATCAAAATCTTTTTTTCCCCCTACTAAAACTACCACTTTCCTAAATTAAAATACTTATATGTCCTGAAAACATTCTGGATCTTATTCCATAAGAGAATATAAAAAATGACCCATTCAAAAGTGCATCTACCACAATGCTTTTTCAGTTTCTGGCTATTTTGAATGCAAAACTTTGTTTCATGATAACTGCAAATGCTTCTAGTTGCTGTACAAAGCAGCTAGAATGTCTTTCCTCTTCCCTCTGCTTTTTTTTTTTTTTTTTTCCCCCTTTTTTTTTTTCCCCTTGTTTCTTGACCGTGAACAATGATTATGGACAGGAGTCAAGGCCACTACAAGGATATTGGTCTCATCATGAAGAAAATGTCATCTCGGCAGAATTTATGTAGTTCAAGAGAAGAGTAGTATAAAACGGTCATTTAAAAAGAAAGCAGGAAGAAGTAAAATGGAAAGGAATGAAAAATAGAATGGAAAGGAAACACGGGATCTTGCCCAGTGGTGCTTGGGCTCCATGCAGAGCCAGCCCCCATGGCAGTCCTGTGTTGGTGACACAGCCCATTCCTGGCTGAGGACACCAACCCTTGCAGGTCCCTCTGAGCAGTCTGGGGGCCTGTGGGCTGCCACAGGTTTCCACCCTTCCAGCTCTGCAGCCCTGTTACCCCCTCATGCCTCTGGTATCTCTCCCCTCACAGTTTCCTCTTGTCTGTCCCACTCGGTGTGTACTGTCCGGACACCCTCTCTTGGGGACCCTTAGGAGCCTGCTCCCTCAGTAGGGCAAGAGACAGCAGCTATATACAAACAAGCAAGGTGAAAGAATGGGCAATCACAACACTGAGAAGGAGCAATGGGAAAACTGTTTTTAAAAGGGAAGAGCTGCTGCTGCAAAGACTGTAGACTCAATTTGTAAGTCTTCTGGGCATTAAGGGGCAGCAGGGGGAATGGTTATATATTTATGGCTTTGTTGTATTATGTTGGGAAAGGCACCTTCACTTCTGTGTGCCTCATTGTTAGATCTGCCATTATTATTACATCCATTTTAAAATCTGGCAATAATGATATTGAACTTACAAAGGTGTTGAAAGGATTAATTATCTGAAATCAAAGCATTACAAAAATCAGATTATTATCTCTTCAAATAATAAGCCTGGAACTTGAATTTCAGTTGTGGCTAGGCCAGTTTTATGTATTCAAGCCTCCACCAAAGCACACTTTTCTACTTGCATGTGTTTTTTCACATACAAACTGTCATATGTTGTAGTAAATGTTGCTTGAAATGATCTATCACTTTGGAAAATTGTGAACCACTGGCATCCTCATTTGACATTCTCTGAAACTTGTAAAATGTGAATGAAAGTGTATTTTCTAGATGTATTAAACATTAGAACACTCCACATATTGTGTCTTGTTTCTTTTCATGTGTGCTTAGTGGTTGGCCTTAGTGATGGCCATGGTCATCAGCCAATAATGCAATTTTGATTTTGCTCGCACTATGAGAATCACCTGGATTTATGGAGGGGTGTATGGGTTGCACTGATTTATACCATGGAAAATCAGATAAAATGCAGCACTGGTAGATTGTGCCAGATTGACTTGATCCCTTTTTTTGGAGAAGATAAATACTTTTCTTGACAAGGATGACTCTGAAGATTTGATCTCTTTGGAGTTCAGTAAAGCTTTTGGCATGGTGACACACGGGGAATTGTTCACTAAGCTGAAGAGGATGAGGATTAGTAAAATAATGTCAATACAGTAAGGCACAGGCCAAATGGGGGACAATGAGGTGTGTTGTGCTGACAAACCATGGGACTAGATGGATACTGCTGGTGAAATTCCTCGGAGAGCAGCAAGTGTTCACCCTTGGCCAAAGGGACGGAACTGCCAGCTCGGGCTGTCGGTGAGGCGATGTACAGAGGCATTGCCACTGCTGACTGACAAGTGTCTGGTGATCACCTGAAAAACAAAACAAAACAAAACAAAACAAAACAAAACAACAAACAACCAAACCAAACCAACCAACCAACCAAACAAAAAACAAAAACAAAAAAACAAAAACAAAAACAAAAAAAGTAACCGTAAGGTCAGAGTAGGACATAAAGTGGGGAATACAGTAAGGGAAAGTGGCATAATGCCTACAGGAGCTAAATACAGTAATTTCTGCCATGAGATGAGGGTTATCACCTGGAAACAGACAAAGCAAAAGAAATCCTTGCTGGTAAAATTTGGCCAGAAGGTAACTGTTAGCCAGCAATGCGAAAACAGGAAACAAAACAAAACAAAACATCAGCTTAATGTCTAGCACACTCCCACCTCTTCTGAGCTCTTTCTAACTGATCATATTTAGTACTTCATCTAACAGAGGTATGTAATTTCAGCCATACTGAAGGAGGCTCGATTCAAAACAGAGAGGATACACAAAAGGTAGCTTGGATAAATGGTAAAGCGGACGGACAATGTTAGAAAGCAAAGCTAGGAGAGGACAAGTTTAGCTTTGCAAAAGGAAAAGTACAGAGGAGGCTTTATAAAGATCTTAAGATATCTGAGACTGGTGAGCCAGCTGAAGTCAAGGCCAGTATCGTCACGAAAGACAAATGGGTATAAAGTATTCAGAAATAAATTGAGGCTTAAAATTAGAAGTTCCTAACTATTATAGCAATGAGGTTCTGGTGTCCCCGTGGAGCAAAAGGGAAGCAGGAAAAATTGAAGGACCATGTTAATCATCTGAACTTCTGAATGAAACTAAGCGACCTGATCCAATGTGATGAATGACACTACAGATGAGGAAGTGGTGCTGCTCAAGAAGGTCCTTCAAGGATACCTTCAAGGAGTGCTTAACTGAGATAACTGAGCTGATTTCCTGCTGAACTTGTTTGGGTCTTAGCTGCAAGCAGACAGTCACAAATCACCCTGAGGCTGACTGCACAGACTCCATGGACAGTACTGGTGTGAACACAGGCATGAAAAGTGCAGGAAGACAAGGAAGCAGAATCGGCATCGTCAAAGATCAGGCTGCAAATTCACTGGTTCTCAGCATGTAACGAGAAGTGCATGTTGAGCATCAGCTTATCTGGCTGTCCACTGTACTTCCCTACCTTCCTTGCAACACTGTTCCCTGCAAGGGCTAGCATGGTCACGGTGACTGGGTCTTGATCCCCCAAGGGAGTCCCATATGGCAGTTAAGTCCTATGCTGGTCAGCAAGTGGAGAAATAAACCGAGTAATTAAGAGATGGGCAACTTCTGGCACCAGATTTGCTTCTTATTCCCATAGACACCTCAAGAAAAATAATTCAGTAATATTTTTGAGGTTAAAGAATATTATTCTAATTAATCTTGACATCTGCGCCTTTTTAAGAATATGTTGTGAAGACCCATATTATGCCAGGAGCTGTACTATGAACACTTGAATCTCTGGTCTCTGCTCAGCCAAAGATCTCATTAAAGTCAATGTATTATTATTATTACTTGCAAAAGGTACTGTTTACCACTGTGAAAGCAAAATTTATTCCCCTACTTTAGGCTTCCCTAAACAGTTCCTTGACTCTCTTGACACTTACTTCTTTATACAAGACATTATCCAATGAGTGTTTTCTAGGATCATTGATTTTAGCATGTACATGCTTGCTTTAAAGGCTCATTTTGCATGACTCAAGGTTAAATATATTTATGGTACAGAATTGTACTAGGCAGCTGGGTCTTGATTTATAAAGTATTGATAGGTGTTTAAAAACACAGCAAATTCAAAGCCAAGCTGATCTCAGCTTGTGTTTAATCTTAAAAAAAAAAATAATACAACAACAACAACAAAAACAATTTTCTAAAATACATTTTGCATTGTATACATAGATGATTTTTTGCCACAGCCTCAGAAATTAATGAGGTTATGGTAGATACAAAGCTGTGTACTTTTTGACCCTGATGTAATCATCCTGTGATTTACCGTTTGGGATCCTCCCTCCTTACCTTCCCCCTTCCTCCCTCCCCCCGTATGGTCTATGTGTTATTATCCACCTCAACCTGAGATCATCTGAGCTGTATTTTGTGCAGTCCCCACTGGGAAGCCCTTAGACAAATGCAATAGCTAATACAAGAGACAAAGGGAAAAAGATGATCAAATTACCCAAGAATATTTTCAGCTACAGCTTCGATGGCATAAAAAGAAACACGCTATTTCTAATACAGTCTTGAAAACCCCAGGAGCATCCTGTGAGCTCGCAGCAGGGCGCTGGGTGCGGAAGCCCCAAGGCCAGCCCCGAGGAGTGGCCGGAGGTGGCTCCATCACTGGGCTCTTGGCTGCTTTGAACCCCCGCCCAACGTTACCGGGTATGGCGTGATTTCTGACGCTGGTTGTAGATGCAAGGTGAAAGGAAAAGCACAGGTAGACAATAAAGCAAATGTATGCAGAGCTTGAGAACAGAAGGATCTTTTCACCCCTCTAAATTCATTTGGAATATGAAAACTGGGTGCCCCAGACTTTACACACCCTTTTGCAGGTGCTGATGACCAGTTTGTTGCTGTGGATGCAGGGCACGTTTGTAGATGCACGCCTTACACGGACTTACGTGTAGACTTACGCCTTAACACGGACTGCACAAACCACCCAACCTTCAACTTTGTGGTGAATGATTGTAATTAGATTTATTAATATTTATGACAGAAGAAACATAGAAGTGTAGGACAGCAGTTTGGTGTAACACTTCAGCACACAGCTTTAGAAGATGCTTTAAAACGGGGCAGATTTCCTACGTTTCTCTGGTTCAGGATGTTTTAACTGCACGTGTGCAGATATTAATACTTCGCCTGTCCTACTGCGAGTCTGTAGCATGCCCTGACCGGCTGGGAGAGTATTTTAAGCGGGTCTTTTGGTAGGTACCTAGAAACGAACTAAGGCCATGTTAGTGCACGTTAGAGCTGTATGTGACCGGGCTGATGCCCCACACGAGGCACAGTCCATACACGACGGAGAGATCCCCCCTTTCCACCCGCAGGGCAGCCGCCCACCCAGGCGTAGCGAGCGAATCACCACAGGGTGCGGACACACAGGGGTCGCGGGGACCCCGCCGCCCCCAGCTCCCCGCCGGCCGCCCCGCGGGCAGCGCCCCCAGCGGGGCCGGGCCGCGCTCTGGGCTCTGGGGCACCGGTCCGGGCGGGGTGGGGCGGGGCCCCGTGATGTCAGCGGC
>NC_048895.1:38437059-38650264 GCF_011077185.1 Oxyura jamaicensis | reverse complement strand
GCATGGGCAGGGCGGCGGCGGCGGCGGGGCGAGGGGTCCCGGCGCGCCCCCGCCCACCCGGGGGCCGGGATTGAGGGAGGCGGCGCCGCGCCCCGGCACAGGTGCGGCCGCTCGGTGCGGAGCGCCGCGGAGCGCCCTCCTCCCGGCGGGGGATGTGCCGGCCGCCGGGGGCGCGCCGCCCGTGGGAAGCGCGCTGCTAACGCCACCTGGGCGCCGCCGGAGCGCCCGGAGCGGAGAGGAGAGGGCTCGCCGGGAGCGAGGCAGGTAGGGCACAGGGCGACGGTACTGGAGCCTCGGAGGGGCTGGGGCAGGGTTCGTGTTCACGTTTGGGCTCTCTCCGTCCTGCGCGGGGGGGGGGGTGTCCGGGGGAAAAGTTGCGGGACCGCCGCCTGCCGCCCCGGGGCTCGGTGCTGCGCTTGGGGCAGACCCTCCCTCCGCTCCTTCATTCTCTCCCCGCACCGCTCGGGCACCGCCGCGCCCCGGGAGCGGCGAGGCGGCGGCCGCCCCTCCGTGCCCGTCCGTGGGGCCGCCGGGCGGGCAGCGCTCCCCTCTGCTCCCGGCTGCCGCTGCCTGCCTGCCCGCCCCGGGCCGCCCTCTCCGACGTGCCGCCGGCTGCCCGCTGCCCCTGACCGCCCGGGTGGCCCCGGGGTGCGCGGCTCCCCCGGCCGGGGCCGCCCCCGCTGCCCGCCGCCATCTCGGCGCGGCGGCCGCTCCGAGCCGGGTCCGCGACGGAGCCCACTCGGGGGGTCCCCAGGGGCAGCCGTGAGCAGGGAGCGCAGCCTCAGCCTCCGCTTAACGCCGCCGAGGGTCCGGGCGGGGAAGCCCCGACGTGCGGGGCCGTGCGGGGCCGTGGGTTGGCTCGGCTGGGTTTCGCTGCCCAGCCGGGGGCTTCCCATGGCCGGGGGTTACTTCGGGAAAAAGGCGAATCCCAGCAAATATCTGTGCTGCCCATATATAGAAATAGTCGCGGGCAGGAGGACGGTAACTCGAATATTGCTGACACACGTCGAGAAACTTTAAAAAAAGGCAAACAAAAGCCAGGAGGATTCCTGAGGATGTTTTTGCCGGAGCAGTGTATATTCCCGTGTTTACACCCTGCGTTGACTGAAACGGTCACACTTCTTTTAGATATTATACATCCGTACCTCAGACTCAGTGAATGGTCTATTGATTTTCCTTCGTCTGCTTCGGTGTGTTTAATCTGACAGTGTTTGGTTCGCTCGCTGGTGTTGGACCAGGGCTGTGGGAGATAATACTGCCTTTTGCAGAAGGGAAGCCCGGTTTGGTGGCTTTCAGCATGGAGGCAAGCTGGTCACTTGTGAGATAGCAGTTCTCCATGGCGTGGAACAAGTATTGCAGGGTTTTCTGGTGTGTGCCCTGAAAAGTTTTCGTGGCGCTTTTTTTTTTTTAAAAAAAAAAAAATTCTTTTTAGTTCTTTTGTTCTGACCAGAAGCTTTTACGTGTGCAGCATTGCACTGCAGAGACATGTAAAGACTACACACTTTACAGTTTTGAATCTCAGAGTAATTCAAAGTAATGTGTTTTTACTTTGGTGCTGTGTACCTGTTAACAGGGTAACTTCAGCTCTACGGAAGAAGAATTAGTTGACTTGAGCTGAAACGCTGAAAGCCATTCTCTTGGATTGTTTCGGATGTTACCCTTTTGCTGGATCTCAGTAGCAAAGCAATGAAATACTCCAGGGATAATCTAGTATGAAATTAATCTGACTTGCTGCCAGCTCTATCAAAACAGGTTGCAAGTTTTCTTCCTTGCGTCTACCTGCTGCGTGCTGCCGCCAAACCCAGAAATTCAGTTTTGCCTTCTTTCATGTTTCATTCAGAAGAAACAACCGAAGCTGTTATTACAGAAGCTGTTGTGAGTTGCACAGTCATGCCATTTTAAAGTAGATGAATGGCATCTTTCTGGAGCAGCTGATTACATACTTCATATCATGTATCTGTATACTCTCAAGTGCAATTTATTTTTATTTCTTTTACTAAAGGAAATTTAAAGTTCATCCTACCATTGGTAATATGTTAATAAATTGTTGGATGCAGGCTATATTCTAGAGCAGTTGTCTCAGAAGTAGACATTCCTGGTGAAAACCAACTGTGACTGTATGAAAGATCTCAAACACAGTGTTCAATGGAGTATTAAGTTTCACTCCTAAATATTAGTTTTAAGGATTTGGATGTCTTGGTTAATTTGTAAGTTGGTTTCAAAAAATGTCACACATGCCTCTTTTCATTGTAAAGCTATAGTTACAGCTTTAAAACCCTTCCTGTCTTGCATTAGTATTTGGATTTCAGACCTGGACTACAAATGTTTTCAGGAACAAATCCTGAAATATGAAAGAAAAATCTTCTGATGACTAAGGTGGAAATTTCTCCTAAATATTCCAAAATTATAGTTGTTACATTCATACCTTCCTTCCTCCATCAGTCTTGATTTTAGCAGACGGAAAGCTTACATGCCTACTTCTTGTGTTAGCAATTACTGTGCTTACGCAATGCTGTGTGACTGGAAAAGGAAGGGGAAGGAGTGCAAAAGGTGCTTGACACTAGAAGAAAGTTTAAAGTGATCTGGACAGTGGTAATTAATTTTGTCCATTATGAAATAATGGCTGGTTTGTCATTAAGAAGAGGTTGTACCCTGAGCTGATGTGGTGCTCTGAGGATGAGACAAGGTATCTGCGTGGTATTTGAAGGCAATGAGAGCTCTGCTCAATGCGTGCAAATGCATGGTTGCTGTGCTTAGTGTGTAATATGATAGAACAGTTTACTAATATTATTAGTATCCCTTGCTGTAGTGACAGTTCCTCCTTTAATGGAGATGCATAATTAGGATTTAAAATAAGGAGCAGTATGGAGCACGGTGTGGGGGAGGATATGCAGTACCACCACTATTGGTATCTTCAGCTATTTTTAAGTACATTAGCTTGTGAACGTGTAACCAGTATTTATGTGGTCTGTAAGCCTGGAATGAACAGAGTGAGCTTAATACCACAAGCAGTCTGTTTGGCAACTTCATTCAGCAGTATTGCTGCATCCTTCAGGACTTCGTTTGGTGTCTTTCTTCAGGAAAGCTGCATAGATGCGTGGCTGCTGCGCCAGGTGGAGCTCAGTCGGTCAGAGATGCCAGGTGGCCGTGCATCACCTCCACACAAACACACGATGACTCTTGGTCCATACGGCCTATCATGCTGTAGAATGCACACTGGGCTACGGTCCTGGGGGTGCAAAATAGAATAAAGGAGTTTGTTTCTTATTTGTGTAAGTTCTGCATGTCATATTTAGGTTGGGAGCTCATGCTCCAGTGCATGCTGTGACACTTTCTGCTCCTTGTGCCTTAGTTGATGCCACTGCAACACAACCTGTATGCAAACCTGGCCAGGAGTGTCACTGAAGTCAGGGAAAAACAGTTCTCCTGAATACAAATTGTTGAAATTACTGTGTGTAAAATAGGTGAGGATGGGCGATTAACCCCCCTCACCTCTTCTGCGTATGTAGTTTCATAGTGGAGGCATCAATTAGTGTAAAGGAAGGTAGGCTTAAGTGAATTTCTTCATTAAATATTTGCAGACTGAAGGCAAGGTCTTTTCTGTGGTTGCAAGATTTTTCTGGGAAGAAAAAAAAATCTAATTTATATTAGAAATGATAAATATTCAATTATTGAAATGAGAGCTAGAGGCAATCTGATACTTATGTAAATTAATCTTGATGGGGAGAGGTATAGAGAAATGCAGTTGTGCTATCAAACATTACGGATCATGGGAAAATGCAGCCAATTGTGTGTCATTACCTTTTCTCCTGTGCTCTGTGTTTTCATTCTAATGCTGGCAGAAACAGAAACTTAACTGTTCAATTTAGAAAACTTTTGTGCACGCAAACAGAGGGTTTTGCTTACTTACCCAGGTGCAGTATGCCGGGGCAGTCACCGTGCCGCAGAGCAGTGGGCAGCCCAAGTGTCTGATGGCGCTCCTGGCACGAGCCTCCTGCCTGGCATTGATCGCCAGGAGGCTGGGGCTGGTTTGCTAGTTCCCATCAGCACAGTGACTGCAATTTAGTATTGTCCACTTATATTTAGTAATTGATGGGATTACACTTGATAGGCAGTGTTTCAGATTATATTTCATTTTCCTGAATGAGGAGCCGGTGTGATGACATGTAAGAATAATCTACTGGTGTGTGTGGTTGATAATCTGACCTTCTACGTTCCCTGTATACCTCCATGGGAAAAGATGAATCTTCAGTCGCAGAAGTTTATAATGCAGAGAGCTTTTTCTCCATCCTCTATGAGTTTATAAATAAATGAGGAGTGGTGATGAATTATATACATACTTAGATATATAAAAAATTGGTTGTAGCTTCTGTGACAACATTCTGGCATGCCTCACTTCTGGTAAAGAAAATAACTTAATCTCAATGCCTCTGGTCAGTTACAGTGTGTAATGTTGCTTGTCTGTTTCTCAAGCTGTGCTCATGTACACACCATTCTGCCCATTGCTCCCTTACTTGCAAGCGCTGCGTGTACTGGAGCCTAAGACTGAGGGCTCTGCATGGGCCTTAGAGCTCCATGTGAGGTTTAAAGGCATCTCTTTCCTGGACAAATCTGCAGTCTTCATAACACCTGTGAAGCAGTGTTCATAACACACTGCAGCCTCCATACTGTGCTTCTGCTGTACTTCTAAGCTTGAGAAGGCCCCTCCAGCATCCAGGATTTCTGGTTTCCGAGAAATCTTCCTGACATCGCTGCATGAAGGTCTGAATTATCATCTGTAGGAAATAATCCTGACAATATTGAAGGCAAAAATGCTATATATTATCTACAAGGATTTATAAAATAGCTCCAAGGAGCAATCTGCTGCTAGCCTATGACTCCATCATTCCATTATGAAATAATTGCTGAAGTCAATAAATTTACTTATGTGGGTTTCTAGGAGTAGAAAATACATTATTAAGGCAGTCAAGTCACTCTTAGGAAATCTTAATAAATATGTAGTGAAGAAGCACTTTACTTCTTTAAGCCTTGCATTATAAACAGTTATGTAGAGGCACGCTACTCTTCATAGGTTTGAAATAAAAAGTCAAGCCTAAAAACAATAACAAATCTCTCTAAAACCTTAAATACCTCCTGGAAGGTACTGGGTTGCAACAAAAGCAAATAATTTGGTGAGTTAATAGCAGTCTTAATATAGAATATTAATTGCTTCTTTTGTTTTCAAACAACCTGGAAAACATTTATCAGCTTCATGGCTATTACTCAGGAATGAGAGAGCGTGCAGGCCATTATCTTGGAGCAGCATACTTGTGTTGACTAAAAGCACAAAAGAAAGACCTTGGTAAAATGCAGTAAGAACAATGTCAAATCCATAGAGAAAAGTACTAATTTCCCCTTCTGTATACTAAAGCAGAGGAGCCTGTCCCACATGATGCCATTATGTATAGATGCATGCACATCCTTGTCTTGTGGTGAGTTTCCTGAAATGCAACAGAAGCTGGGTCCATCCTGGTGTATTCAGGCAGCAACATCCACGCTGCACGTATTGAAGCATGAAATACGTGCTGTATGTATAGGATTTGGTGACACATCAGGCTTGGTTTTATAGCTGTGTGCTTGGTAGTAGTCACCTGCTCAAATTCTTACTGCTTTCTTTTTGACCAGAAGCTCTTTAGTCCTCTTCCATGTTTCTCTAATAAAAATTAGTATTACTAATTGCCACTTTTTATCATTAATTTTTGAATCAACACAGAGTATTGCTATAGAAACAAATCCTTTTGAACTGCACTGCAGACAATAGTAGAATAACTCAATCTCAATATATAACAAGCACAATAATGAGAACTATTCAAAAGGATAAGGAACCTGCTTTCAAAAAGGAGTAATGCAGACACTTAAAGCTGTCACAGAAGAACGGAATTTGGAGATTTTCAGAATTATCTTTTTATTAAGCATCCCCAGTTGCTGTACAAAGGTGAATTCTTGCTTCTAACAAAATAATTACAAAATAAGCACCCAGTCTCCACAGAGGTGCAATACATCACTCCATGGAATAATCTGCAGATCTCTGTTGTTATGATGATGCTTCACCATATGGTGCTGCATCTTCTCCTCAAGGATGGCTCTTCTTCAGTCTTGACGATGTGTATGTGGGAAAACATTAGGACTAGCTGCACATCAAACAACCCAATTTTTCAGTTGGAATTCTATAGTGCTTTATCTCTGCCTTTCTTTTTTTACTAGCTGAAGGATCCATGTTTCTTTCAACAAAATGAAAGAGATGTTTATTTGCATTTTACATTGTGATCTCTCTTGATGATGGACAGACAAGAAGTTGTGCGTATATACACACACAAGTCAGGAGGCTGAGGGGTGTGTCGGTGCCAGACACCTGTGGAACAGTGAGGAAAAAAATGGAACAGTCTTGAAGTCTGTTGTGAGTGAGTCTATGATTGGTATTATGGCTTGTGACAGATTTTGAGTTAATGAAAGCTTGTGTGTTTGCAAAAAGTATACCTTTTAACAAAGCTTGCCTTGTGAGTAACAGGCAGTAGATGGCAAAACGATAAAAATGCAATTGCATGCAAGACCACAGGTCCACAGCTTTCGCTCATCAGAACATCTCCTCTTTTTGGAGAGCCTTCCAGGGCTTTTGTGTATTGTTAGAGTCACCATTTTCAAGCAGTATGTCGTATCTCTAGATTCTTTCTCTGATTAACATAGAGTTCTGGTTTTGCTACCTGAGAAATCTTAAAGAAAATTCTGTAACAAAAGCTGAAGAAGCATTACAAAAGGTGATAGTGAAGCAATGCTAAGACTGTTTTACTCCCAGAATTCTTGGGAGGCAAAAATTCCTGGAATATTAATGTATGTAAATATCTCTCTAACATGCCTGTTGCAGAAAATGTCTCCTAATAAAATGACAATGAGGGAAGTCACTTTGTTAAAATGTCTCTTAAGGAGCACTGAAGGCATGAAGAATTTGAGTCATTTGTTGGGGCTGGAGCCACTAAAGTAATTTCAGGGAGCTTTAAATCTAGTAAGAAGGCTTTGTGAGGTATGGTTATATTTATTTCAGGTTCCTCTATAATTGTATCATTTTTCTAATGATTTTTTTTTTTTTAAGTTATCCTATATTTCTTGGGGAAAGAGATGGAGAAGTTCACTCCTAAGGGTAAGGACACTGATCTTTTCTGGAAGACAGAAAAAGATGATTTCCACAGTCTGGGTGTTCAAAGTCAATGAAGACAGACTTTAGAACAAACGTTACTGAAAGGGAAAAAAAGGTCTATGAAGTAGAAAGTTGAATGGGCTAACCTCCAAGTGTGTAAGAGAAGCTTATAGGAATGTAACTTAAGGGATAAAGGGTTGAGTCGTAGAAAACAGTAGCTAAAAATAATCCTGTTCGGTGCAAAGGGAACTAACATAAATAGAAAAGCAATGAGAATAATTTGTAGCTCCTTTTCTGGAAACTGCAGTTCAGTAGCTAATGGCTAGTGATGACATGGTAGGTATAGGTATTGCTCGACCTTTTCCTTGGTCTTAGTGTGATAAGTGTGTATAAGGACACAAACACAGCGTGATAAGGGAGTATATCAACAGAACTGACAGCATTTGACATTGCTCTTGATGGACCATCCTAAGTGTGTGCTGCTCTCAGATTTTTCCTTTTCAGTTGCACATGCCGTTTTCACTGGAAAAGCGTAATGCCTAGTAAGACTTCTAAATAAAAATAGAAGTGAGTATTACCCTTCCTCCCCTTCCATGCCTCCATCGAAAACATGCAGTTGTTTTGTGAAAGCAAGTACATGGAAGATGCAGATACTTGAGAAGATGAACTGTACTTTTCAGAAGAAGCAGACGGTGTTTATACTGTTCACTTCTGAGTCAGTAATTTTCATTCTCACTCAACTCAATGAAAGCTGTGTTTGTTTGCTGAAGGGAATGCTAAAGAGGCAAAAATGTGCAAGCAAGATTGAAAAAGAGGCTTATAAAAATAGCAGTAGGTTTGTTCATCCTTGAAAAGTGGTAGATAAAAAAGCAAAGTGTATTTAATACATAGAAACCTTTCATTCAGTCTTTAAAGGCTGTCCAGAACATGATCGCTTTCTGCCTGTCTAGAAATTTCAGGTTTTCTACTGCAACTATGTCAGCTTGAGTGCTTCCAGCTTGAGCTAGCCTCTCATGGATTGAAGAGCCAACAGCAAATATTTTCCTAAGTATATTTGGTTCTTTTTCTGGACCTACAATACAACTTAAATTAAATTACAAATTCATATGAATTTGGACAAATGCTACTATGATTCTCTTTCTTTAAAGACTGTCCAAACACTTGGAGAACTGACGAATTTTTTCAAGGTCTTAAACTCATATCCAGAAATCAAAGAGTTGAGATGCTAATTTTTTAGGTAAAATTTTCGTTAAAGTATCTATTCAAATCTAATTTTCATTTCTATGATTCTGAAGATTAAATTTTATTCAAGCTATATTTCTCGTAAATGCCACCTAAGTAATCCATTGTTAAAAACACTCTTAGCTGCGAAGAAGACAGTTTTGTAGTTTGGGTAAGAAAAATACCATTTGCCATATTCATTTCTGCATTGTGTGATGTATTGCCATCCATGAATAAACTACTGAAGCTAAACAGATAGCATGATTCTTACTAGTCTTTGCTCCTCTGCCTCCTCTCCAAATAAAAATGTTAAGTTATAAAACAAAAATCATGATTCTAGAAAGGCTTTCTTCTTAGGAATGCTAAGCATGTATGGATTTTGATTTATAGATATGTAGTAAACACTTACTTGAATTAAGATGGAAAAAAAAAGCAATATATTTAGAACTCAAAGCCACTCATTTAAGAAGGCATTTGTTGAGTCCACTGTCCAGAAGTGTGATGCACAGGTACTCGTATGCAAAACCTTTGTGAGGAATTTATATGCTGAAGCTTTTCAGGGCACTTGTGAGAAAATCTACTGCTGGTGTAAGCTGCCAGGAGCAGCTCTTGAATTATAGGTATGGTAAAATCCAACTTTTAAATGCCTGAAGCAGAAGAATGAGGGTTATGCTACTCTAGACAATGTGAGCTGAGAGATCCATGAAGATCCAGGGTATACATGTAGGGGCTGAGGCCTTAAAAATAAAGAATAAGAATAAAAAACAATACATCTCAACAGAACTTCATGTAAAAGAAGATTATATGTGAAAAGCATGTCATTTATTTTCTTTCTCACAGTCTTAGCATAATTCTAACTTGTCATATTTGTAAGCTAAGAAAGTGGATGTACAAAGATACATACATACAACATACATCAAGTATGTTTTTTTCAAGAAGAAAATAATAGCTTTTGTGAAAAATCTGTAGTGTACTGACTGTTCTTTAATGTAGCTAAATGGCCAGCTACTAGAAGGTAGACAGCATTAGCATGCAGAGGTCTTATCCTTGTTAGATTAGTTTGAAGCTTTCCATTGTACAGTGAGTCATCTGGGAGGCCAGTATCTTTCTCTGTGTCAGATCTCATCAACTCATTTCACTTGATATGTTGTTTTGGTCAGTTTTGTTTGTTTCTAGGAATAATATACTCATTTTACAACAGCCATGTAGTTTTGTTCCTGCTTCTCTTTAATTGTGTAGTAGTTACTGTTTTTGTGGCTGTTATGGAGCACAGTTTCCTTTTAAAAAAAAAATATATATATATATATTCTTATTTTTATGAGGTGGTACCACTTTCTTGCTATGGTTTATGTAATGGGATGGGAAAGAATTTATTTGTATTGTGTATTTATTTATAATGACAAGAACAGTTGAATGCTGCAAGCACTTGTATTGTAGCCTCTTGTGGTTGTGTGACTTGCATGACATTCCTTCTGCATTCTGTGTTGTGGCTGAAATTGGGTGTTGCAATGTTGTAAGGGCAAGGTTTCTGAATCAGTGGTGGGCAGACTGAAATTTAGTTTTTCAAGGTTGTTTCTTTCAATTACTCAGAACCTTCTATTGAATGTGTTTGAAATTCATGGCTTTTTTTTCAGTTATTCCCCCCCCCCCCCTTTTTTTTTTTTAATTAGAATAACTTTGGATAGCCTTTCACAGTGTTTTTCCAATTGGTAATGCTGCTGCTCCTGACCTCAATGTTTAAAAATGAACAAACATAAAAAACAACTAACATGAAGCTTTGTGCATCTATTGGAAACTGGGTTGAACCTAAAATATTTAACTAGTATCTGCGGTATGGGGAATGCAGGGTAGTTACCATACAGTTTTTGACAGAAGCTCTAAAAATAAACACTTCTGTAAGAAATCAGAAGTCTGGTGGTAAAGGTGGCAAACTATGTGTGGGCCTGAATTTCTAAACTAGAAAATGATGGTGCTCCCCATCCCTGATGCCAATTGTCCCAGACTGTTAGGGATTAAGAATAGTGACTATATGCAGAAAAGCTTCTCTTCACGTGCTTTGCTAGCTCATTCAGGCTACACCCAAAAGGTAAAACACTAAATGGGAGTGATCATACATTTGATGGTTGTAGGTATATGCCATCTGTCTGTGTTGCAATCTTTTTGTTTGTTTCTTTGTTTTTATAAACGTTCATGGGAATATCCTGAAAGGTGTTGCGTGAAACCTAGTACCACTGAGTTAAAGGAGGTTTCATTGCTTTGGATTTAGACAAATAGAAGTTTCAGTTCATCCTGGATTTCACTATTTCACTTTCCTTTTTCAAGCTTGGACAACAAAAAGTATAGTGTTTTTTTTTTTTTTTTTTTTTTTTTTTTCCTGCACAGTTTTGTATGTTTTCTTTATAACTTTTTTTCTTTTTTCCTGGAGCTTTCCAGTAGGAGTGCAACAAAAATTCTTCCCCCTCCTATCCCCAACTTTTCTTTTTCCCCTACTGAAACCGTTGGTGCACTCTCCTAGTTAAAATGGAACAGAAATATGAATTCTAAAAACATGTGGCCAGGCAGCCTCCTTTTGGCAAGTGAGATGTGGAGAGTGTACGTGTACAAAACATACTTCAAGGCATGTCCTAATCAACTTAAGTAAAATAAATTGAAATAAATATCCCAAACTATTTGCAGCAGTTAAATTATATTAATTTAAATCAGATTAAAGCTATAATGTGTGTAGCTATTTTCATGTCAAGATAAGCTTAAGCAATATTCTTCCTCTGATCCCAGTTCAGAGTAACAAGCAGGCCAGAGTGCTTCATTTGAGGATTGTTATTTCCTTTTTGAATTTCTAGTCTTTGTTTCGTCTCCTGGTTGGCTATATAA
This sequence comes from Oxyura jamaicensis, assembly GCF_011077185.1. Taxonomy (NCBI): domain Eukaryota; kingdom Metazoa; phylum Chordata; class Aves; order Anseriformes; family Anatidae; genus Oxyura; species Oxyura jamaicensis. Next base: position 38,639,001 of record NC_048895.1, on the reverse strand, counting down.
TTTTTCCAAATACTCTTGTTTGTCTGTATTTACAAGTTTGCTTCTGGGACAATGACCCATACATATATATATATGCAGAACTCTTCATTGTGAGAATCATGGAACTGGAACAAATATTTTAAGTAGCTAATTAAGCACAAAAGCATAAGAATAGAGGTAGAGCCTCAGGTAGGATTTTTTTTGAGTATTTGAGAGAGAGTTATTAAAATGTAAGTATAAAAACACGTGAGTCACTGGGGAAACTCGAGTGAAATGGCACACATGCAACAGAGCTGGGATTCTCCAGAATAAACTCCTGTTGTATTGTGCATGTAAAATTAAGAAAGTCATCTTCTGAATTGGCCTGCAAGAATGAATGGTCCTTGTTACAATATTGCTATGGCAGGAGCAGTATTAATTATGGATTGCTTTCTTGGTATTTTATCTTTTCAGCAAGAAGTACAACTTGAGAATGCTGACTGAAAGCTGAGTAATACCATATGCTTATATTGCTCCTCTGTATGACTTCTATCAGTTAACAGTCTTCAGCAGCTTAATCTCGGTGTTTCTGTGAAGGTAATGGGCTGCCGCATGATACTACTGGGGTAGTATCCTTTCGATCTGGGTCTAAGTGAGATGCTAAGTCTAGTTGAGATGTTAACGTGGATATTGCAGAGATACCATGTAAATATGTGAATAGCTCTCTGTTACATAGTTCAGGATGCTATAAAATGGACAAATGACTATGTTAAAACTTGTCACATCTACATGTGACAACAGACATTGAGTACTCGCTTCCCAGTGAAAAAGTTAACTAAAACTTTGGATTTGGGTGAAGAAAAAGATGTTAGAATATGAAGATTATCCAGGAGTTCATAATGTCAGAGGAAGATGCAAAGCTGGATGTGCACAATATGACTGAAAAGCTTTTCTTTTGTATGCAAATGCAGATACTGTGTGCAAACAGCTGTAGATCATGGCAATATTTATGTCGAAGAGCTTAATATAAAGAAATGTGGATATGAATTAGCCAAATTCCGTTAGCTGTTCTTACTTATGTCAATTTCTATCTCTTCTAGGGTCATCCTCAGTTTTGCACAGAGCATCCAGTATGTGTGCTTGTGTTCTCAGAATTTAAGATAGCTGTAGCTTTTGTGGCATCTTGGGGAGGGGTGGGGACTATGTAGACAGGCAGTACTAACTGCATCAATTTTCTTGAACATACTGTTGGTTCCCTATACTAATGCATATTTTCTGTGTTGTTACTTCTCTTTCTGAGAGGAAAGCTACACAAATGTACGCTGAATGTTGCCATTTTGATGCTGAAGAATAAAGAGCTTATTTGGGTTATTCTCTTGTATTTTAATCAATTTTCCGTTGCACAAGTGTGAGTTGAGAATGGCCGTGTTTTGATTACTAAACCTGTAGCTTCTTCATACTGTTGTAATAATAGTGAGCCTTAAACGCACAAAACTGACGCTACAGAGCAGCCATATTGCGTAATGAGTTCAGCACAGAAACCTGAGAGAACTGACTGGTCTGAGGATTTTGTTTACTTTTCTTACAAAGCCTGTAAATATTAATTAGTCAACTAGCTACAGCCGAGGGAACTTGACCAATTGCTCAGGCATGACCAGTGGATCCTGGCAGTTCACAACAGCTGTATTTCTACCTCAGGAAATTTAACTCTTTAGCCTACGCAGCAAATGGATGCCATACAGTCTGTTTTTTATTAAGTTACTGATTTTCCCCTTTTAATTTACTGAGATTTCCTCTTTGCTGTTCTTGAGACAGCAGAAGAGGACAGTTCCCCAACCATGGAGACGGGCTGGCTGCCCAGAGTTTGAAGCCCAATAACGCTAGTCGGGGGAGGAAGTGGGGGAAGGTTCTCTCAGTCATGGATTTGAAGCCACAGTGCTTTAAAGCTTCAGCATTACTGTTGTGCTGGGACAATCTGGATGGATGTTTCAGCTTCCATGAAAAAGTAAAAGTTGTCTGATAGTGAGACAGTGGCAGCCTGGAGGCAATGGCAGAAGTGAGATGATAGGCAACTGTTGAAATAGCTCACTAGCATTTATTCTCATCCCAGACACATCTAAGGAGTCACACAGGCACCTCTCAGTGAGGGATAAATATCAAAATCTGGTTCCTAGCAGCCTCCATATATAATCTTAATGTGATTCCATAATGGTGGGACACAGCTATATCCAAATACGCTTACAAGCTTGTAAACGGATGTTTTTCGAATGAACTATTTACACAAAGGCTTTCATTCTTGCCCTCTGAAAAAGTGTTCTGCTAATCTTACTGAACAATTTTTTTTTTTTCACTCTCTAAAGAATCAGCTTTATTCTGTGGCAGTCAGCTGCCTCCTTAGAATTAGGGAGTTGATATTGGAAGATTATTGATTTTCTTTATATAAAGACGTGGTATTTAGACCACATAGCAGATCAGAAGTGAAATGTTTTCTCCTTTACAATCAGGGATACTGCCTTAGTGGGGAATTTTCTGGCTCCCGTTGATTACAGTGACAGGACAGATTTGACGTAGGTAGATTGCCAGTGCTCTCCTGCCCTATAGCTATTGCCGTAATCAGGGTGGAAAGAATTCCTCCATATGCTCACACAAATTGAGTCATTTTTTTTTTTTTCTCCTTTACTTAATAGTCTGCCCTTTGCAGGAGGGATTCCTGTGCTGGGCCTCAGTTGCAGACCACTTCTCCACCAGAAGTGCAGCGTTCCGGCAAGCCAGCAGAAAGAGTGAGAATGTGAACAGGAATTGCCAGACCATCACAGTCCATTAATTTTACCTTAATTATACTTTGGCCCATGATTAATGCAGGTCATTGCTGCCTGGTCACATTGTAGATCATGCTGAATATTGTACAATGACAAGTACAACTCCTCTGAGTCGTTTTGACTCCTTTGCTTAAACAATCATTGTTTAAACAGGGTAAGGAAACTGTTTATTTTAAAAATGTTTCCAAGAAGTCCTAATCCCCTTTTGGGGTAAATGGAAGTGTTTCTTGCTGCAAGATTCCTTTCAACAGTAAAAAGCAGGCAGGTTGAATACTGAAAAAGAGACAGAAAAGGTAATCAAAGTGCTGTTCTGATTTCTCAGTGAGTCAAGGGACAAAATTTCTTGGCGAAAGGTCATGTTTGCAGGTCAAGAGATGAGTTGGTCAGGCTAAAAGTATGTGCCTGAGAGGTGTTTTCGGGAGATGATGCTGGACCAGGAGTACTTAGAAGCAGTCCTGCTCAGTGCCTGCATATCTGCAACACTCTCATCTCTGCCATAGGAGCATCGTCAGGTAAGGGAAGGGAAATCATTAGCTTAGGATAGATCATTCATTCACCATCCAGGCTGTGTGCTTTGTTCTAAGGAGTTTTGAATATTGTGTTCATTTCCCTGCTCCAAACACACAGCTCTTCTGGTTTGCAGCGCTCACAGGTTGTAGTTACACCTTGTGTAACCAGCTGGCATCCACCTGAGCAAGAGCTTGCCATCACATCCCTTTTGTCCTTAGCAAGCATCCTTCTTTCTGTCCCATTAGCAATTCAGATGTTTCATTTCTCCATGTTTCATACCACACAGTATAGCTCCGATGGGAAGGTTCAGAGCCCATGTCTCATGGACAGGGAGGAGCTGGCTGTCCAGTAGCCCTGACCCCAATGTCACTGTGCTGACCACTGAGCAGCTCTCCAGGTGTCATGCTTTGCGTTCTGGTGTTTTCAGGGGAGCTCCTGTGCATGGAAGTGTGTGACAATAAAACACAGCAGTCCTGGAGAAGCTGGGCTGTCTGTGCTGCAAGAGAACAGGCACAACTGTGACTGACAGTTGCTGCGTGCCTTGTTCCTGTTCATCACTCAGAGCCTTTCAAAAAAGCCCTGCAAGGGAAAGCACAACAGTTTGAAACTTAAATGTATTCTGGGGAAGTCACAAATGTATGCCAGAGGTTCAGTTTCCCCCCCACCTTGGAGAATACTGTTTGGCATGAGTGATAGTTGTAAGCCCTGAGCATGGGCTTTTCTTTCAAACCTAAGTTGCGTGTTTTTTTTTTTTTTATTATTATTATTATTTTTCCTGCCTTTTCCTGGTAAGTTGAGTATAACGGATTTGTTTGACAGAAGATTCAGTCTGGTCTGTGTTTTGCCAGGGAAAAAAAAGCAAACAACACATGAACAATAGTGTTTCAGGTTGAACAACAACAACAACAAAAAATCTGTTGGCTTCACAGTTTTATTTAAAAGACAAAAGATTAATACTTCAGAGTTTCTTGTCTGTTTATACAAGAAACAATGCAAGAGGATTAAAAGTAGAGTCACTTCAAGACATAAAGTAAGTTAAATTCTTTGACGAAATTACAGAAGAAAAAAACACATTTAAAAGCAAAACCATTTGCATGTAGTCTTAGTAAACGTTATTTTCTTGGGAGCTGTTTGTTTACTGGCACCTTCTTTCCAGAGTAATGAATAAGGCAACAAATGCGTTTATATGCAAGTACATTTCTGCAGCCTGTACTTCTTGCTCCAGGATTGCAGGACTCTGACAGGAACTTCCATAGATGGTGAATGAGTCTCTTCAGTGTTAATTATATATGCATAGATATGATATGTCTTCAGAAGCTCAAAATTCTTCACTTGTCTTCATGTACAGTTATGTGAGGTTTTTTTTTGCTTGTAGGACCTGATGGTAGCTTTCCTGCAGTGATGAGCAAGTGGGAGTAGGAGGGAAAGAGCTCTTCTCGCTGTGAGTCCTACATAATTACACGTAAAATGATGGAACGAGTTAAGGCTAGGATGTCTGGGGATATATGCATATGTACAGGTTAATACAGAAACAGGAGCTGCATTTCTTACATCATTTTCTTAATCTTCCTATATAAGGCTTCCATCAGCCTATGCAAAAAATCAAAAATAATGTTTATTTGTCAACAATTCCTTTCTACTGATTACAAGAACAAACTGTCCCAGCTATATGTATTCTTTACGTAAGTACCTGAATACTTTGACCACAAAGCTGTTCCACTCTCTAATGTACATGTATTCTTCATTGCTTCATATCTCAGGGAGTTTTGTTCTTGTGTGGAAGTAAACATGAATGTTCCGTCTTTGCTATTTTAAGGAAGAAGTGGAAACTTTCATAGGTGAAACAAGGAGTTGAAATATAAACTGAAACAGACTTCAAGTTGAAGTTCAATTTTGGGGTTGTAAACTGCTTTTGTAAGACTTGACTGTATCTTCATTGCTTCTTTTAGACACAAATATGATTGCAAAACACTTAGCATTTCTCTGATGTAACAGGATGGGATGAGTGCTGGTCTGAGGAGCTGGAAACTCTTGCATTTTCATTCACAGTCTCTGCTGGCTTCTGTGGGGGCAACCAAGTAATGAGAAAAGCATTTTACTAAAAATTGTAACTCCCTACTGTTCCTGGCCCCCCCCCCCCCCCCATCTTCCGTCACCTGCTGGTTTGTACATCTAGAGTGTAGAAAAACTGTGATCTCAAATCTCTCTTTAGGTGGTCTTATGATATAAATGTATCCTTTTATTTATATTTTCTAAATTTTAGAGGTTGTTGGCTTCTTACCATCTGTCACTATATAAATTTTAAGTACTGGTATGCCTCTTATCGACTCCTATTTTTGATTTGCCTTTGATTGAAGATAAAGTGCCAGCAATCGCGTTTAAGTTTAGTATGCTGCTTTGGCATCAAGATAACACCCTGCTAGAGATATTAATCAGTAGTAGGAGAGTTGTAAAACAATCATATGAAGCTCATAACAATCCCAGCTTGTGACTTTGGATACTGAATAGCCTTTCATGTGATGCCAGTATAGATCTGTGAGAAATAAGTAGAACATCCTTTTGGTAATAAGGTGCTTAACTCAGATGAATGAAACTGGAATTGGTTCAAATGTGCCCAATCCTTTCCCAGCAGCATACTAGAGAAAACTATCTGTTTAATTCTTCTACAAGAGCAAATAGTAGTTAATGAACTCACCTCTCTAGAAACAGAGTTCCATTATGTTTTTTGTTGGTGTGATTTTTTTTTTTTTCTTAAACATAATTTCAAATGTTCTGTGGCTTGGTCCTTTTCTCTTTAATTCTCTTGTTTCCTCAAGTTCTGTTTTCACTTTGCAAATGGTAACTAATTAGAAGCTGTACAACGTGAACTAAAGGCTTATTGACTTAATTTTTTTTGTTAACAGCAAAATTATTGTGTTGCCTTGCATATCTGGTTTGAATATTTGTTTTGATTTATTATTATTATTAACCATTTTGAATGGGAGCAAGTATAAAGTGCTATGTAATCTGATGAATATACTTAGTGTACATAATTTCTCACCTAATACTGATGAACATTTTATTTTAGTAATCATTAGTAATCTATATTTTATTTAGTAATCTATATTTTTAGTAATCCAACTCTGATACATACTTGAGAAATCCTTGATATTGGTCTCATTGCAGTAAGGTTTTTCTATGAAACATGACATAGTTTTACATTTTCATACATTATTGTAGTTTCTATGCTTGGATAAATTATACTATAAGCACATTTATGCTATCTATGTTTTCCCATCGGGGAGAGGAAATGTTGGCATGTAGGAAGAATACTGTTGCTCTAAGCAGACAGGGTGTGGCTGAAACACAAAGATTTCATCCGCAGGTGAACCTTTAAAGACTACCAGGATCACTTCACTCACTTCTGAAGGCACATAAGTGTAAATTCTTACATTTCCTATGCCATGTGACGGTTTAATTTTAGGAAATGATGGATACATTGACGTAAACTGCAGGAATGATGCAATTGTCTAAAATGAAAATTCTGCTGCTAGCTCAAGGTTAAGGCTCATCCCTAAGAATGACATCAGATACTTGGTTACAAATTAATACGGAACTGCTCTTAAAAGCTTATGGCAAAGATTCTACCTGTGTAGTGGTTCCCACCAGCAAGTTTGTGGGGTTTCCATGCAGTACGGATTCCTATGACTGACATGGTGATTCCCATGGAGACACAATTGCTTGTACATTGCTCTTCGAATCAAGATAACAACCAAAGGTAAATCATGTTTTCTTGTTGTGCAATGAAAGCTTATGTTTCTGAGATCCTGAAAAACTGTTGCACCTTTCTGGATGATGCGAAGTATGTTGCTTATTTTTACTGTACAGTGTTTTGCATGGCTATGCTCCATCAATATATGGATTTATTAAAAGCTCTGGGATGATATAAGAACCTGTTGTAAACCATCCAAGCTCTTGTGTCTTAAAGTTCTTTTAAAAAACAAACAAACAAAAAAAAACAGTTCAGAGGTGAGATATTATGAAGTCAGGCAGATATTTCCATTCAATTTCTGTATGCCATTCTTCTTTTCCTGAGACCAGATAAAACATGCTTCAGTTAGGTGGTGTCATTTGTTAGCACACATTGGAAAAGAGCCTGAGATCCTTCTTGTCACCTTTTTACATTGTTAATATATGGCTATAATAGTAGCTGTTTTGCTAGAAGATAATTTCACTTGATGTGAGTACTATAGTCTTTCCTCCTTGGCTGTGATGTACTACTTTTGCTTATTTTATTAAAAGCACAAACAAATGTAACTTTACCATATGGTGTAATCTTCTCAGATGCACATGTATGTATCTTAAAATGAATTGTATTGTACTTTGCTCTTAATTTTTCTTCTTTTTGTTTCTTGAAAAGCTGATCAGTTTCAGATCTGTTTATTTCTTTAAAAATATGTAGTCATTAATACAATAGAAAAGATAAAGTGGTTTCTGAGGCCTCATTAGAAGAAAGATGTGGATCTCTTAGAATGGGTCCAGGTGAGGGCCATGAGGCTGATCAGAGGGCTGGGGCCCTCTCCTGTGAAGAAAGGCCAAGGGAGCTGGAAAAGAGGAGGTTCATTGTGGCCTTTCAGTACTTAGAGGAGGCTTTAAAGATGGAGAGCAACATTTTTGCAGGGAAAGATAGTGATAGGAAAGGGGGAAGATTTAAACTAAGAGGGGAGATTTAAATTGGATGGTAGGAAGAAATTATTTATTTATTCTGAGGGTGGTGAGTCACAGGAACAGGTTGCCCAGAGAAGCTGTGGGTGCCCCGTACCTGGAAGTGTTCAAGGGAAGGCTGGATGGGGCTTTGGGCAACCTGGTCTGATAGGAGGTGTCCCTGCCCACAGCAGGTGGTTTGAACCAGGTTATTCATAAGGTCCCTTCCAACCCAAGTGGTTCTGTGGTGAGAAATAGAATGGAGTAAGTTGAAAGGACGTTTTTTTTTTATTACTTTCTTATGAAATAATAAATTTCAGATACTAATGAGATAACTTGATAATACTGATTAGAATCTCAGCTTTCCACTGAGATTGTGGCCAACATGCAGAACTATCTCCAAAGGTGCTTGTATCTGAAGATAGTAAGTAGGCTTGTTTAGTTTATTTGAAATGGTTGAAATTCAATGAATTTGAAAGTATCACTTTAAAATGACTTCTGATGTATGAATGACCTTTAAAAATATAGTTAGGATCTTTTTCATATATTGGATGGAAAGGAGGTATTTTGGATTTTTGCTTCTTTAGGACTTCCAGTAGTGTTTAGAGTAACATAAGTCTAGTCAACTTTCTCAGTCTGAAGTACTTTGGATAAACAAAACATTTTCTTGAAATTTGTGGAGAAATAGGAATGCTTACTAGGGAAGAATTGAAACTAACAAGGTCAGTTTAGTTGAGATTGACATTTTAATATCTGCCTGAATAATTGTGGTACGTGAGTAGAGTTGCTGCTCTGCCTCCTTCACTGGATTTTATCTCTCTAGTGCATGCCAGTTGTTAGCATGTGTTGCAGCCTGGCTTATTCAGAAATTAAAGCTTACCCAAAGTAAAATGTATCTCTACCATTTTCCAAAACCTGCCTATTTATCAAAAGTGAAGATTATCTTTTTTTTTTTTTTTAAACCTTGCCTAAGTGATGGAACCTAAAAATGTACTTGACACTAATATTTCTACTACACTAAAGGGAAAAGTGAAACAGCCTGGGGAGGGCTGGATACCCCTAAGTACTAAGCGGCTTGAGGAGAGAGGGATGAAGATGCGCTGTCTGCAGTGACCAGGTAGAGATTGGAGCAGAAATAAAAGCATCAGGCAGCTTTGCACTTGTTGGCCGTCCTGCATTACGGGAAAGAAAGCCTTCCTCTCAGGCTTCTCCAGCTGCAGATGACCCAACTCTCCTGAGGTGTCTAGCTGTCCTGGGTGTGGGCACCTAAAGGTGGCTGAGGTGGGCACTAGGCAGCAGGGCTGGGGCCTGAAGGATGGGCACGTGAGGGGAAGCAGTGTGAGGAGCGTGGGGACCATGTGGCCACCTGAGGAAGGAATATGCAAAATCCATCCTTTGTAAGAGCCTGATGTGCTCGGAGTTGCTCCTCTCCTGCATGGTGCCTCATGTGAGCTGTATGGGAGGTGGCAGGTTCAGCATGACTTCTGCAGTTCGTTGGTCCTCGTTGCCAAAGGAGGGAGCAGCATCTCCTCTGTGCCACCAGAGCAGGTGATGCGCTATTTCTAGTGACTCCTCCTGTCGAGTGTGTAAGCAGTCCCAGAAGCAAGGAATGGAAGTTGGGAATACACTCATCACTTCATTACACTAATTACGTTATCAATAAAGTATATCCTAAACAGATTAAGGACAGGCTGCCTTCTCAAAAGGAGCTGTTCAAAATGAAGCCTGTCCATCTCTTCAGAACTGAAAATCATTTTTGCTAACAGTCTAGAAATAAAGATGAAATCATTGACAATTATGCTGTCTATGCATTTTATCAAGCCAGTAAATAACTGACAGTCATTCAAAGGACTTGTACAGCTGAAGCAGTCAGTTTCTGAAATTGAGAATGGCAGACCCTGGTTGTGGGTCTGGGGACCGCAACCTGAAATGTGGACTTTGAAAGGGCTAGTGACTGAGCCCAAGTCCCCTAGGTGGTGCTGTAGAAGAAAATGCTAGTGTTATTACCATAGTTCAATATATACAAAAGGCTGTTTTTAGGTTGACTCAAGTACCTCAAGTATTTCTGATCACAGACCACTTGTTTTCTGATTTATCCTCATGACATAGGATTGAGTCCGTGTTATTGAACGATTACCACTATTACCACAGAAGGATAAAAATATACCCCTCTTTTGGAAAACTTAGCTTCAGTTTAAGTCTAAATTTTGTTTTGCTTTGTTTTGTATCTGACAGTACTAAACATACTAAACATCCTCCTGAGTATTCTTTTTTTTTTTTTTACGGAAAGCAGAAAACTTTGCATTTTTGTCTCTTCATGGTCTACGTATTGAAATATTTCTAAAAGACCATATTACTGATAGCAAGTATATTTTTAAGCCTATGAGTACTGCTCAGTGGAAGGAATTACTCAGAGTATTTCTTCTAAAGTAATATGTAAGCAAAGCTAACAGAATTGCATGTTGTTTATATTGGTTTAGTGATGACGCTCAAATTTCACTAATTTGAACAAAAATCTGAATAGTGCTGTTTACATTGGGGAAATTTAAAACTAATACAACACATCTTCCTAAATCTGTGTGCCCCTCTGCTTTAACAAATTCTGTAGCGAGAATATCTCTCCATAAAATTTGTTTCCTCAGCAAATTGTAAAATACAGGAAGACCTATTCAGGAGTCTAAACCCTTACTGCAACAGTTCAAAGAAGAATTGAAGATGGTATGTTGGCTGCTGTGTGCTACTTGTTTTGGAGAACTCTATGGGAGCTGTTCTTTCACAACGAGCTAATAATCGGATGATGCTTAGTTAAAGTTTTCTTCTTGCTTGGGCATAATGATACAAATTAGTCATAGCTACTTAGGATTCAAAATACGTGGATCTTACATAATCTGTGTTCTCTTAAAGAAGATGCATTCAAGAAAGATCCCCTGTGCTTTCAGACAACAAAAATATTTTAAAAATTTAATGAGATTTAATTTAAAAAGCTGTTTTTTCAGGTGCTTCTGATGGTACTCTAGTAGTATACTACTTGTTTAATGAATTTTTCAGTAGTGTTAGTTAATAGCGTTGTGTTGCTTTGCTTTTCAATTTCAGTTAAACTTCCCAAATCAAAACACTGCTGCCCTTTCTCCTCATCCCACCAATCTTAAACAGGAAGAGCAGAGCAGAGGTCTCCCTGTCTGGATCTGCATCCAGAAATGATGCTTCTTCCAAGTGCATGTGCACAGATGCTGCTGGGGACTTCTCATTCAACCATGCACAGCAGGGAATGATTATTGCCTTACCATTTGCCTGATGGAGGAGATAAAGTTCTTAAAGAAGGAAGCCTTCCCAGTTTGCCTTCATTGATTCCCATCCAATATCTGTGAATAGATGGGTGACCTCTGGAAAGCTGGAAAGAAAACATCAAAATGCCATGTTCTCAGTCAACTTTGTCTCCAGTATATCATTAAGTACTTTAACATAATAAATTACATTATTATATGTAAAATACATTAAGTAATTTAACATAATAAATCAAAAATGATTTCTGGTAACATCAGTTCAATAGCTGTTGTGAATGTTAGCACAATAAAAATCCTAAAAGTTTGAGATAGCTGTATGATTAGTCCTGAAAGAAAACTATGTTGTTAGTACTCTTCTTTTTATTCTTCCACCCTATGGAAGTCTCAGGAGAAAGACAAAAGTATGGCTTATGTGCCTGTGTGCACCCTACAGTTTGTTTTATGACTGTGCTATTAATTTATGCTTTTTTTAAAGTCCAGGAAACAGTGCTTGCAATATGCAGTAAAATACACAACAGACTTTCATAGGATTTAAAAATCTGTTAATTTTTTTTTCTTTTTTACTTGGCATACATTGCATTTCCTGAAATCAATACACATTCATGGAGAAAGTTTATTTTTGCATTATTTTCTGTTTAACAGTTAAATCTCTTCCTGCTGATTGTTGCCTTGGATTTTATGTGCCTTTTCTGACTGTCTGCACCGTGAACTCAAAGTTCTTGCATGGTGAAATGTTGAGAAGATTCTTGCAGTATCATGGATTTGGAAGGTGTTACAGCAGAAAATCAAAATCTTGAAACTTTCTCTTAAGAGCTGCACTGCTCCAGAGTTTTCACTTGAATTCTGTGAAAGTGCTTTGAGCTGCATGATGGTCCCAGTTCCCAAACATTTTCTTCTCCTGTGAATTTCTTAAAACCCAGCTGATCTATACCTGACTATCTTTGGAAGCTTAAATATTTGTGGCTTCAAAGTCTTGAGCAGTTGTAGCAGCACCACTGACCTATCAAGAAACATCCCCCCCTATTTTATTATGTATCTGCAGTAGGCCATCTCTGCTCTCACTTTCACACTTATTCTGTAGTCAGGTCAAGAAAAGGAGAAAACTATTTTTGGCTTGGTTGGCATCTTAAGTGTCACTTACCTACTATTATATACATTCATTTGAAAAATAAATTAAAAAAAAAAAAAAAGGAAAAATGGGCAATTCGCTTCTTCCCCCTTCCCATAAGAACTTTTAGCTAATAGGCTGGGAGCCAGGAGAATGGGTACTCTTGTCTCTCTTCTTCAAACTGGGGTTGGTCTCTCTGGGCAGTTCACAGTCCCTGCTGACCCAAGCATCTGGTCTCATTTTTAATGTTGGTATAATTAGCATTTTGTATATATTCAGCTGATGCTATACTCAGTCATTGTAATGAATGTTTGAAACAGAGTTCAGATCTCAGCCATTTATCATACTTGGACCTCAAAACTTTTGGCACAAATCTGCCAAATACATGTTCAGAGGTATCTGTTAACTTCTGACTGCCCTAGTAGGGCATGGTTTTGCTTCAGAAACAAGTAACTCAGGAATCACAATATCGGACCTGCCATTGCTCTGTGATGATAAAAGCAAGGTTATCACAAGTGGCACAGAAAAAGCATGGGCAGAAATGAGGTCTTAAAATAAGTAAATAAATGATCCTATATTAGCTGTGAATTTCTTCAGGAGTCAGTGGTGCAGGTGCATTGCCTGTTCCTCTTGCAGCTTTTCCATAGGGGGCAGAGAGAGATGCAAAAGGTCGTGTGTTCAGATCCTCCTGATCCACCATGTGAAAGGCATGGGCATTTATTATGAAAGAATTACTGAAAGGGAATACCTGCAGGAAGGGACCTATATATATACCTATTAGTATGTGGTTGAGTCAATGTGGTTTGCTAGCATACAATTAAGGAAAACAAATCAGATACCAGTTTAGCATAGAAATATGAGTAATATAGCACTCAAAACTAAATATTTGTGCTATTAACTTTGTATAAAAGCTCAAAGAGCTTCTTGATTTTATTTGCCGATTTGTGACTGATGAAAACAAGGATTGCAAAACACGTGAATATGTCCTCTATAGCGATGCCTGAATATGATGGTGTCTGACAACCACAGTCTGAAAAAGGAAAGTCCCGTTTTCATTTAGGAAAAAATAAATGCAGATGGAAAATTCTAGGCTTCTGACAACCATAATGGATTTCTGACATGATGGGATTATCTAACTTTCAATCCAAAACATGCGTATAGTCTCTAACCCAAAGAAACAAACAGAAGCAAGGGAAAGGAAAAAAGGCTTCGGAGGAATCTCCAAAATGCAAACAGTTTGCTTGAAAGGAGCAGTGTGAAGCATGGGGCAGAGAGGCATGCGCACTGGCATAAGCAGTATTTTCTCTTTGGACAGAGATACTGGATTTGCAGAACGGTTTTGCTTCTTACAAAACTCAGCAGAAAGAACATAACGTACCTAAAAAAAGAAACAGTATACATATCCTGCAAAATGAAGTGATTTGTTTAATAAACTACTACATCCCCTAGTTGGAATAATTTCCTTTAACATGATGGAACATGGGTGTTGCTTATGTGTTTGACAATGAAACTTGAAGTGTTAGGTAACCAAAGGTGAAGCATTTGGAGGGAAAAATCTAATTGTATGTGAGCATAAGTAGAAGTTAGATGGTGTACCAAAATCTTTTCCATCACATCTGATTCCATAACCAGGAATGTTTTATATACAAATTAATAAATTAAAACAAAAACAACCAAGGATATTACAGTTTCTATTAAGTATCAGAGAAAAATAGAATATAAGCCATCACTGAAGATCACATCCTTTAAGACCTCATAGCTAGAAGTGATATGATGTAGTGGTGAAAAGAGGACCTTTCAAAAGCCAGCGGTCAGACTTTAAGATGATGCTGGGGGGTTTAAAGGGCAGACAAGCAGGAAAAAATAGTAAATATCTTCAGCTTCACCGAAGAGGTAAATGTGAATGCTTTAGGATGGCATTCTGATCAGTAAGAGATGCCCATAAGGTAACTTTTATGAGGTCTTACCAGAACTGGTCCCTGCTGTGCTGCTGCAGTGAGGCTGTCTGGAGTCTGGTCCTCCCCAGCTTCAGAAGGACCTTTTCCTTCTCTCCCAAGGTCAGTCTTTCCATTGGTCTGTGCACTGGTTTGCCAGCTGCATTGCAGGTGCATCCCAGGGGTCCATCTTGCTGTTGCTTTCTGTCACCGCTTTACTAAACTGAGACTTCTGTATGTAAGGCACCAAGCTAGGAATATTGCTGCGGAGTCATAAATGATGCGTGCATGAATTATTCATTAAATGTTGATGTACAGGTCCATTGGTGTGAAGCATAGAAGCACCAGTTATTTCAGTTTATTTTTATTCTTCCTGGAGAGCTGGAGACTTTTCCACATTGGCAGACTCTCACAGGTTTGCATTTATGTTATTCAGAAAAAGGGCAAGGGTCAAATGTCAAGTTCCTTTATGCTGGTAGAGGCAAACATGTCACATACTGGTTATGTTGGAAATGTGCTTGAAGTCACTGGCAGAGTCAACAGAAGAGTAAGGTATTGATTTCTTTGCTGCTGTTTTACTGAAGCTATATTTATATTCTATAAGCTATAGCTTATATAGGGTGTGAGGCAGGAAAGATTCACTTATTTTTTTCTGTAAAAGCAATAGCCAGAAGGTCTCATAATGATTGTAGCAGGCAAACAGCATAGGAACAATTAAATATGTTTTTACTTATATTTGTGCGTAGTAAGTGTTAGGGCATTTGGGGAAGTTTCTGGCTTTTGGATGTGTGTGTATGCATGTCCTGCTTTTCAGAGATCACAAAATCAAGTGGTTGCTTAAGAAAAAGACCCTTGATTGTGTGTTTCTGTGTGTCTAGTAATCCTTAGTATAGAAGTCTGGTGTTCGCCTGTTGGTGGTTGGAAGAGGAATTCAAGCAGCTTCTCTGGGAATAGAGTAGCAAGATTTATTTGGATGTTTTGGGGAAAAAAATATTTTGCAGGTTAGCAAATAGCCCTGAAAATAACATCTTAGTATTGATTTAAAAATAGCTTGAAGGATATGGCCTAACTACTGGTGGTGATTACATCTCCCTAAAATCTTCTAGCCAATAACACTTCATGACTAGAGTGGGGGAACATCTTGTTGTTGGTCGTCAGATCTAGTTGAGTTGATGCAAAGTAATGGTATTGATTAAACATATAATTTGCTGTTCATGAAACAGGTTTTGCTCTACTTCCTTTGCAGGACCCAAACGTTTGATCTGAGTACTGTGGCTTAATGAGTTACCATAGTTCAGCTGAGCTGCATTTTACCTTGAATTTGCAAAGAGCAGAAGGTGTGAACCTGATTATGACGGTGAGTTATGTGATGTGCAGCACCTGAGGAAGCCCCAGGAAGGCAAATTTATGTTGGAGGTCTTTAGGAATCACTGGCCTAAATTATTGCAAATAATATTTTTTCAGCTTTGTCACAGAGAGTGTTTCTGCCCTGGATAGAATGTTGATTCCCTGTGTCACTGATCTAGTTTAATTAAAAAAAAAAAAAAAAAAAAAAAAAAAAGCTTTGTCTGCATCTTTTAAATAGTTTGGACAGCCTATTTCTTCAGGAAAGTTGTGTCAAGTTTAATTTAAAAAAATATATATTTTTGTATGGCTTAAAATGTGCCATATTAGACTAAATATAATCTGAAACTATATGCAGACACATGCACACCAGAGTTTCCATAGGTGTAATTCAAATGCTTTTTAATTAATACCTTCAGTAAAATGGATTGACAAATCTTATTCATTTATAACTTGCAAGCAGTGGTTTGATAGCTGGAAATAGGTGGGTAGTTTTCTGTGTTATTTTACAAGTATCAATTGGAGCTGTTTGCAACTTCAAACCTTGTAGCTAAAAGGAAAAAAAAAAAAAAAAAAAAACAAACTGAAACCTTTCAATTGAAGGCAGTAGCTGTTGAGAGTAAGACTTGGGTAACAGTAGCTGCTGAGAGTAAGACTTAGGTAATCAGGAGTAATCAGGAATAGGTTATCACTTGATTGAACTCGAGAGCCTTTACATATGGGAGAAGGGGAGATCCTGGTACCCTTCCTTGACTGAGGGACCCTAAGGTAGTGCCAAGCACTTCTAGCCAGTGAGATACTGTCCAAGGGGCAGCTGATAAGATATGAACCCTGTTTTTCTGTTTTTAAATTATATACAAGTGCTCATAGGGTAGCAGGAGGGCTTGGTTTGGTGTACACTTTGAAGATCTGTTCCTGCTTTGACATTGCTGAACAACTCGGGCATGTACAGAGTCAGGGTTCAGGTATTTTTCAGGCAGTTTGTGAAATCCAAAGCCCGTAGGGGCTCAGAGGCTAGGCAGGTTATTTGAAGGCTGCTCTTTTCTGCCTACATATCTGAATTTCATCCAGTCCCTGCATTGATCTGGGCCTAATGACCTCACAGGATCAAATGAAAAAATCTACCCTAAACTATGGGAGAAACAGATTTGTTTTAAGCGCCTTGTTTAATTTGGGTATCCCCTGCAAAGGAGCTCGGATGGAAAGCAGTATATCACAGTGCTTATATAAGTGCGCTTTGGGGTGAGACATTTGTGCTTTAATTCAGTAAAAAAAATCATGATGGGTTGCAGAATTTTGAGGTAATGGCTGTGTATAACTTGTTAAGGACTTCCCAGGCCTGCACTGTCTCTCTCCTCCTTGCCCCCAGATAGATAAAGATAGATGGTAGATAAAGTTAACCAAGGAAAAGAAATCAAGAGAACTTACTATAGCAGTTTCATTCTTCCAAGGGTTAGTGTTTTCAGCCAGTATGTATGAAAACAAGTGCAACAAAGACAGAAAAAAAAAACCACAGTATTTAGTGTGAATTCAAGTTACATAACATTTGTAGAAAGAATGGAAAACAGAAAAACAAACAAACAAACAAAAAAAAACACTAATCCTCTAACCTGGGCAGTAGGGCTTAATTCAGCATAAAGTGTTTTTGTTTGTTTGTTTGTTTGTTTTTTGGGGGGGATTAATTAATGCCTTACATTTAATGAATAGTTTCTTAAATATAAACAAATTAGAGTTATTTTAAAACGTATTAAGAATAGCTTCAATTGAATATATGGGTACAGACGGAATTCACAAGAGTCATATCAAGGCAGCAGCATGTAATTGAAAATTACTTTGTTTTTAACACGGAAACTGAAGATTAAGTTCTGCATATTCAGATTATAAAAAAAATTACTCAAAAGTCAGTTTGAAGGAAATAAAATATTTGAGCTTTAAAATAAAGTTTTTAACTATTTCCAAAGTTTAAGAAAAAATGCCATTTTATAGAGCATATTTAATTTTTTTTTTTAAATCCAATTGCAAATGAACCCTTCACTTCAAAGGTTAAAAAAAGGTTAAAAAAAAAAAATGCCAGCACAGTGAATGTGATTTTTGTGAAGCATTCTGACTTCAAGAAAGCAGCTTTCTTTGGTGGATAATTGTTCAGTTTTTTTTTTTTTTTTTTTTTTTTTTTTCCAACTAACTCTTGTATAAGGTGGCTTATTTATGCACTTTTTATTTGTGCACGTTTTATTTTGTATGGCACATTTCCATTTCATCTTGGGAGCTTTATAAAGATTAAGCTTTATAGAGCCCTTTTTTTCAGATATTATCCCCATTACACAGGAAGGTAAGCAAATACAGAGGAAGGTTAATTGAATTGCCCTGCTGCAGCATGTGAGTATTGGAGCTGGAACTACAATTCGGGAATGATCGTTCCCAAGTCAGTACTTTAATCTAATATAGCACAGGAGTCTTTCCTCTAGAATTGCAACCATAGAAAAAAATAAAGGTAGAAAACACAAACTTAATAAGATCTTAAAATTAAGCTCTAAGGTATTTCTTTTCATCCAGTTAAGACCGTGTTTTCGTCTGTTATTTCCAATAACAGCCTTACTGCCACAGCATGTAAGATGAATGAGACCAATTGTGACCAGTAGGATCCTACTGTTCATTTTAGGGACCAGGCTTTGCCTTTGATCATACATCTTGTTTATGTTTTTGTATGTTTCAGTAAGTGGTAAGGCACGTGTATTTTTAAGGGCCTTTAGAAACTCAGCCTTCCGCTGAAGACCTCTTTAAAACAGTTTGTGTGACTAACAAAGGAGATTGTCTTGTAGTGATGACTTTATGGTATTGGCTATTTAAGCAAAATATTTACTATCACTATCAAGATAAAAGTAAATCCCTGGCACTCTGAAAAAACCATACCAGTGATCTCTGACACCTGTGGGTAGCTGACTTTTCCAAAGCAGTTTTGTTATTTCTTATAGCTTTAAGTCCTGTTCTGCATTCTTGTTTCACTTTAAATCAAGTTTGAAAGCTGAAATCTAGCTGTAAAGTATATCACATAATTTTCTGATTTCCAGTGTTGTTTGGAATAATTATTTAGTTAAAGTCTCTACTTTCTTCTTCTAAGTTGAGTTGCTGTGAATTGCCAGGTTTGGCAATTCTGTTGGACTTGTAGCAGAGGGGGAGGTACACAGTGCTGACACGGAGCCCAGTTGATGCCAAATCCCTCAAATACAAGGTAGTGCAAAGAGAGAAGGGGAGTATGGCAGGGAGGGGGCTCTGGCTCTCCCTTAGAAGGGATGCTCGTGCCTGCAGTGCAGCAGGACCAGCTGTAGGTAATGTGTTCCGTGTTGCAGAGTTTGCTTAAAGGTAGCCTTGGGGCTCTCAGTGAGAGAGACGAGAAAAGCTTCATAGTGGTGGAGAAAGAATTTGAGATCTGCTTTCTGCCTGTGTGCTTGGAGCTGCACAGCCCTCTCCCTGCTGAGCAGAAGGAAGGCTATGGATGCCTTGCACCCTTTGCAGGAGTGTTTCAACTGTGCATTATCCTGAACATTTAGCACAAATGTGTTTATGGAAAATTTAAGACTTTTACGTGACAGTAGAGGGGCAACAATCTCTCTCCCTTCAGGAGGGTGTTTTAACAAGCTTTTTTTTTTTTTTTTTTTTTTTTTTTTTTCTCAAAGCAAATGTCCAGCTCCTTTATTACTTTTCTGGGACTGTTTTTAGGTTAGCCTAGCTTGGTTTTAAACTGCATGTCAAAAAATGATTTAACACAGCATCTGTAAAATGTTCTGGGGACCTTGGCAAATACCCGATAGTTTCGGTCCCTGTCCAGCTATTGGGTCCTATTCCAAAAATAGTTTTTTGAAAAGTGGATAAAAACTACTGGCAGATAAACATGCAAAGAAAAAGAAGAATTCAAGATTATTATTATCATTTTTGAGAAGTGTCTTTTTAGCAGATTTCTTATTATAGAATGTTTTGGGTAGGAAGGGGCCTTAAAGAAAGGGACCTTAAAGATCATCTAATTCCAACCCTCTTGCCATGGGCAGGGACACCTTCCACTAGACCAGGTTGCTCAAAGCCCACCCTGGCCTTAAACACTTCCAGGGATGGAACATCCAAAATTCTTCTTTTGAAAGATGTTGCCAGAGCTCCTGTTGCAGATAAACTTGTCTACTTGTAGATACAGTTTAAATGCAAAACTTGTGCTTCCTTTTTCTTGATTGAACTTCAAAAATTGTAACAAAGCTCACATATTTTGTCCTTTCTCTTAAAAAAGAAAAAAGAAATGAAGAAACAACAAAGTCTGAATGCAGATTATTGTATGGGTAAGGATAAAGTAGACAAGTAGGCTCTTGTCCGTGAGGGGAAGATGTTAAGGGTTCTTTGCTCTGCCTCCTAGAAAAAAAAAAAGGAAAACATCCTTCTACACAGCCATGATGACTGTATGTACTATGGAGTAAGGGAATGTGCTTTGCCATTGCCATGCTGCAAGTTCAGTGCCTAATTTACCTTTTGGTAGGGTGTTAGAATGTATCTGTAATTACCCTCTAGTTCCAATGTCTCTTGGAAATTTGACCTGTTTGTGTGAGGATCTGTAATGCCTGCACCCAGAGCAGTTCTATAGTTCATTGACAACAGGGAAACTGGACTCAGGTGTTTTTTCTAGTTTTGCATGCCTCTGTGGAAACTGCACAACACTAGTTAAACATTCATTGTTAAGCATATGGAAAAAGAAACAAATGTATATTGGGATACTATAAAACACTCTGGGAATTGTTAACTTTTAAAAGCTTATTGCAACTCCGCAGATAATTCCTGACACGGTGTTCAACTGTGTTTTGAGGGCTATGGAAGAACTTGGCTATCATCGGACCACAGCTGTAGGTCCCTTCTGTTTATTTGTGATACTGATAAATTTTTCATCTCTGTAAAAAGCCACTTTCTTTTTGGACTCAGCTAAACTCTGATTTTTAAGAAACTTTAAATAAAGAATGGTTGTAAGTTTCTGGCTCTTCCCTGCTCTCCTGCAATATGAGTGTTATTTCTATGATCCATGTTGAAGGAGCTGGGCAAGCTACCTGCTTGTTCCTTAAACACCATTTCTGGAGGAAAGGCAAGCACTGGTGTTGGATGTCACGAGTACTTTAGACTGAAGCCATATCACAGTATCTGCTGTACGTTTATGTCTCCAGAGCAGTTAGTGAACTTTTCTGGTTCAAAGTTTCAGAGAATTTAGAGACTTACTTAGTTCTTTAACATAAAGCTCAATAGCACCTAGCCAGTTTCCACAAAGTCCAAGGCCCACATTCACAAGTTTTTTTTTTTTTTTTTTTTTTTTTTTGCCTCTGCTTTCCCTTTATAGTGACTCCAGTGACTGGTGTAGCTGACTTCAAAGGGTCAGAGAGAGCCATGTTGAGTAACACAGGGACCATCTGGGTCATGGGAAGGTGCCCCAGAAAAACCTATCTGCACTATACACACCATAAAGAGAAACAGCATTGTAGTTACATGCATCTTTTGGTCAGCACTTCCCTTAAATACTCAAAATTAGGAGAAGTGTATGTTTCCTGTTTATGAGAAAGAGATTTCTACCAACTTGCTATATTTGTCTGATCTTTGACTAGTTTTGCAGCTCTCCCTGAAGAAATGTACCAGAAAAAAAATATATATTTGAAAAGCCCCAACCTGCCTGAATTAAAGCATGAGCCACAAAAAATAGACTGTGGGCAATAGCTAGACATGCATAACCTGCATGTTTTCTCTGCCCCAGAGGAGTTATGTGCTATGTAGAAGACAATAATATTTTGAGAGTTAAGTTGCAAAGTAGTTTAGAAACTCTGTTTTGGAAGGGCCCATTGCCCCCACTACGGTAGCTGGGTGGTGTGCCTGTGGCCGTGGAGCTAGGCTCAGCCTGGGACAGGTTCAGGCAGCAGGCCCAGCATGGCCACTGCTCTGACTCCACACCTTCGTGACACCCACGTGCTTTGCCCTTCTGCAGGTGGCCTGGGTCTGGCCCTTCCCTGTGGGCTCAGTGCTGAGTCCTGTCTGCACAAGACAGCATTTCAGAAAGCAGTTTTTCTCCTCCCCATTATTGTCTGCAGGTCACCATAGGCCATGCTGCACTCCCCAGATGCTGGAGCAGAGTCCACAGGCTCAGGTGACCCTGAGCAAGCTCTGCAGTTCTTCTGCTTAAGAGCTGAAGCCTGACATGTGTCAGTGATAAATCCTGAGACGAGTCTTGTAGATTTGAATGGAAAACACCTAGATATCTCTTTTTCTTCACATTATAATCCCTTTGGTTGTGTGCTTTTTCTTTCTTTCACCTTTTTTTCCCCTCTGCTTTTCTGTTTTGCTGTTCTTTTGCATACTGGTAGCAAAAGAACTTATTTTAGTACTTATATATGTGTGTGTTTGTGTGTATATATATGAATGACTGGTTGCAGAGCCTATGCAGGCCCACGGGTCAGCAGGGAGCCCTTTGAAGGATCCAGGTGCTGCTGGCTTAGGGCTAGCAGGTAGGCCATGTACAGCGTGGAGGCAAAGCCTGGTGAAAAGGGTGGCCATGAGTCAGCCATACTCAAACTTTGAAGCCCCCTCAGCACTGGCCACCGTGGAGGTGTCTCCCCTGGGCAGGGGCGGGAGGTGAGTGAGGAAGGAGTGGTTTCCACAGGAGGTCATATGAGGGAGGCAAGGTGTGCTGTAGCCATCCCTGCTCATGTTCAGCAACAGGAGCAAGCAGTTGTAGATCCTCAGGCCTTGTTTTCTGAAGCCTTTTTCCTTTTCCTCTGCCTCGTTGATTTAATAGGGTGTTTCTGTAGATTCATGATAATGTATTTCATTTTCAGGGAAGAATTTAGAGAACCTAAGCACTACTACCTGCTGATTCTGCAGGTGGTCAGGGTGCTAGGAGGCTGATGACTATTGTTGGCACTGTGCACTGGTTATATTAGTTATTCAAATATTCTGAATTCTTAGAGCTAGTCTGTTATCAGCTATTGTGAAGATATCTTCTCTTACTATTTTTACCTGAGAATTTAACTAGTTCTACTACTTACTTTTTTTCCAAAGTATCACAAATTGCAGGCAAGTAGGCTTCTTGTGTAGTTCCTTGTCTTGTTCCAATGGTATGGATGAGGATGAGGACCCGAAACACAAAATGATGAATGTCCACATTTTTAGCATTGAAATGCAAAATTATCTTGGTGCTTCTACATGGGCTTTATTTAAAGTTTTATTTATTTTACCTGCTACTGAGTGTTGTATATGCCTGCAAATGCAACATGAGATTTTCAGGGACAGAATAAAATAGTACCAGGATCGAACTTTAGAATACCTGACAACTCTCTGAGCATTAATGTTTTCTAGTTTTTGTATATAAATATAACTATATATTATTTTGTATATAAATATAACTATATATTATTTTGTATATAAATATAACTATAGGTTTCACTATAGGTTATAAAATATAAATATAGGTTATAAATATAAATATAGGTTATAGGTATATAGGTTTAAATATAAATATAGGTTATAAAATATAAATATTTATATAGGTTATATAAATATAACTATAGGTTTCACTTGGCAGCCAGGAGGGCCAACCGTGTCCTGGGGTGCATCAAGCACGGCATCGCTAGTAGGTCAAGGGAGTTGATTGTCCTGCTCTACTCTGCGCTGGTGCGGCCTCACCTCGAGTACTGTGTGCAGTTCTGGGCACCACAGTATAAAAAGGACATGAAACTGTTGGAGAGTGTCCAGAGGAGGGCTACGAAGATGGTGAAAGGCCTGGAGGGGAAGACGTACGAAGAACGGCTGAGGTCACTGGGCCTGTTCAGCCTGGAGAAGAGGAGGCTGAGAGGAGACCTCATCACAGTCTACAACTTCCTCGTAAGGGGGTGTCGAGAGGCAGGAGACCTTTTCTCCATTAACACCAGTGACAGGATCCGCGGGAACGGGGTTAAGCTGAGGCAGGGGAAATTTAGGCTTGACATCAGGAGGGGGTTCTTCACAGAGAGGGTGGTTGCACACTGGAACAGGCTCCCCAGGGAAGTTGTCACTGCACCGAGCCTGTCTGAATTTAAGAAGAGATTGGACTGTGCACTTAGTCACATGGTCTGAACTTTTGGGTAGACCTGTGCGGTGTCAAGAGTTGGACTTGATGATCCTTAAGGGTCCCTTCCAACTCAGGATATTCTATGATTCTATGATTCACAACCTGTAGAGGTGATGAAATTTCGGTCAACTTGCAGACATACATTTTTAATAGTAAGAAGCTAATATAATTTTTGGATTACTGTTTTTTTAATTAATTAAACTAAACTATTACTATAAATAAACTAGATTATTATTTTTAATAACAGAACTAATTCTACTTTTAGTAACTAAAACTAGAAAGTGAAGAGTAAGGAGCTGACCAGTATGTTTGAAAAAGATCAGCGTTTCTACTTTGTATTGGATTTTAACACAAGGGTTCTGTTTATTATAACAGTTTGTTACCATAGAAGTATAAACTGAAAGGTAGCAATGATGAGTTAGTGTAATACGTTATATTAAATAAACTTGTCCTGTTAGCGCTGCATGCAAGGCTTTGTTTACATTACAGTAAGCTGTTTTCTGCTGCATTTACAATTCTGCTATACAAATAAATTAAGGGATCTCATGACAGTATGATTTACTTTCTCTCTGCAAACTGACAGACATTAATATTTTTAAGCATATTTGCTTGGAAATGGTTACATCAAAGTTCCTGCTAGGGCAGCATCAAACCTACTATCTGAGAAAGAAAGTAGATGAAAGTCTTATCTTCTTGTTCCTATACTAAAAGGATGGGAAAAATATTAAATACTGTATTTAGAATTCAGTGTTACTTCAAACAATATTGCATAACCTGTTTAAAATATATTCCTATCCTGCAGTAACAGATGAACATCCATGAAATGAAATAAAAGGAGCCAGTACAATCATACACAAAGCTTTGGCCAGTACAATCATACACAAAGCTTTGGCTGTTCGATCTTCTATGTTGTACAAATGTACTCTTTCGGAAATCAGTGAGTTTATGCTTCAGCTTTGGTCAAGCTGAACAGGTACAGCTGGGTGAATGATATGGCCTGTAATAGTGTCGTTACTGGTAGTGATAGATAATCTTGCGAGGGAAAAGCTGAGTATGAACGTCTAGTTCCAGGAAAATTTGCAGGGCTGAAATTGGGGGATGGGGACAGGGAAGAAATCTTTGTGTTTAGATAAGGGAGAAAAGTTTCTCTGTACTCCAGGTACAAAGGACATAGAACATGAGTCTGTTTTCATGTAATATTTCCCTTAAGCGGTATACTTCAAACATGATACAGGTATAATGCCTTCTGTGAACATCTGTACCTTAAAAAAAAGGGGGGTGGGGTGGGGGGGGAAGAAACCTGCAAGTATAGTTTCATATAATGATAAAGCTGGTAGAATTTGAAATGCCTTGATTTAAGTATTTGAAGTTAAGTGCTTCCTCTTTCTTCCTTTTTTCACTAAAAACTGTTTGACAAAACAAAGGATAAGCAAAAAACAAACAAACAAACAAACAAACAAAAAACACAACCGTCTTTGTTTGCTCAACCTGATGCAGTTCCTGTGGATTAGGGGCTGTCACAGTAGGTCCTGGGATGTGGCAGAGGGATGCTTCTGCTGCACACAACTGACTTCATTTCAGGGCAGGGCAAAGTCTCCCCCCATTGTGCCATCAGGTATTCTGAGTCACGAAATTCAACACCAGTTGAAGTTGCAAACTTTCTAAAGAAAACATTTGCAGGATTTCTAGTTGTTTCTCTGGTAAATAATAATAAGTTGTAAGTAATGTATCACTTTTGTCTGCATAAGCTCCCTCACTTAGAGAAGATGGTATGCACAGAGCTTCTTCTACGTCAGTAAGCATTCATACTTTTATTTCCTCCATATACATAGGAGCACAAAAGAAATGCCAACTCTGTTATGCTCAGTGGGTTGTGCTGTGGCATAGGTTACTTTCATGCTTAGCAGCTTTTTTGTTCTTCTCCGTTGGATGTGTTTCTTGGTCACAAGTTTTTATTTTGGACATCTGTGGTGCAATGCCATCAGTTTCAAGGTCCTGTGTGCCGTTGGCTTCCTTCTCAAAGCATTTCCTCTAATGTTTCAGGTTTTGTTTAATGTTTGTAGAAGGTATCTAAGTGGGTGCCTCTAATGCCCGTGGAAACTAAGTGTCAGTATCTGGGAAAATCTTGAGGTATTACTCAAGTTTGGAAGGACAGGGTTGGAGGCAGACACTATGCTCACGCCGTCTAGCAGATCACTGTGAAAATGTTGTTCTTTAATTATCTGCTTAGATTTTTCCCTCCCCAATTTTTTCACATTTTTTCCTGTTACCTTCTTGGAGTGGTTGCGTGGGGCTGGAGAATAAGCTCTGTTTTGTAAACTTATTTATTTATTTTTTTTGAATTGGAAGCTGTGATTCTAAAGGCTTATCCCACTTAATACTTAAATGCTGACAGTATGTTGTTGGTGGTGGCTTTTTTCACCCATAATAAGCTTCTGATTGTGTGCCAATAGAACAAAAACTTGCAAAGAACACTGGTAAATAAAAATAAGGAAATCTCACAAGAAAACATAGAAATTCCTGATCTGATTTAAAAATTTCTAACCTAGCAGATCTGCTTTGTCTGAAAGCATGTTAGAAGATTGTTTTGATTACTGTAGCAATGTTATAGCAGTGTGAAGTGTTTTTCAAGAGAAAAACTTTCTGGTTTATATAAAGGCTCTTATTTAATTAAAAAGGGAATATTTAGCTATGGTAATATGTTTTTTCATTTGGTATGTCACTTTAATGGTCATTGTTAATATTATGCTGAAGATTTTTTGCATGAAACAAGTAATGTAAAATTCCTGGGACTAGATAAACAAACCCTACCCCCAAAACAACAATAAAAATAAAGACGGTCAACCAGCAACAGAAAAAATAAGCAATGATGTAAAATTGAGAAATAAGCTCCTTTTCTGTTCTCTGAGCTGGGCGCAGCGATGACTTGTCTGGTAAATTGCAAGTTACCCAAGTGGTGTTGCTGCTGGTTTGAAGTTACATTAGAAAATACTATTATTTTGCCATTTCTGATTAAGGTGTGCTTAAATGATTTGTGTATTGTCTGAAGCAGCTCTGCAGGTTGTAATTCAAACACAAATCATTACTATCTGTTGCCTCCTCGTAGTTTTTCTGGTATCAGAAATCCTAACTGAAAACAAAACATTAAATTTTATTGCTATTTGGCAAAAAGGTGATAATACTAATGAACCGTGTGGGAAGGCCTTATGTGTTTATCAGGTAGTGCTTACAAAAACTATTATGACACAAATGTGATGCGCATTATATCACAACTTACTCAAATAGACCATGATAAGACAGTTACAATGGCTTAAAAGCATCAGCAAGGAGGATTTGGGAGTAGAAAACTTTTAAAGGGTGATGTAGACAAGTTGGCTTTCTGGTAATAAGCGATAAGCGTCTTTCACAACTGTCCATAGGCACTGCGGGGCTGCTGGCAGGCCTGGCCATCCCCAAAAGCCTTGGGAAGTGTCTCGCTTCCCATAGGATATCTCAGGACACACCAGGTAGTTGAAATGGCTTTTAGATGGCCCTTATTGATGGCCCTTTAGATGACCTTATTTAGTGGGCAACTAAACATTGGAGTGGGCATCTCAGAATAGGCTTTGCCTTAGCAGCTGGAAGTTTTTCATTACAGTGCGAAGCACGAGTATCTTCCTTTTCCTCTCCTTCAAGATGATTGCACGAGGTTGAATTTATTGTCAGTGTTTCTGAATGAATATGTTTGTATAGATCTCTCTCTCAAATGTTTTTATGTTTTTTCCTTGTTCCCCCTCTTACCCCCCCTCCCCCTTCCTCCCCCCATATTATTAAATGAATATGGATTATGGTTTGTCATCAGTGTGCAAATACTGGGAAACTCTAACTTAGTGCATCTGCTGTCTAGCTCAGAATTCCCCTTCCTTTCCTTTCCGTTGATATCCATACTTTGACATGAGTCTTGAAAAGTTTCTTCCTATGTTTAGTTTAGCTTGTGATTTTATCCTTTTAAAAGAATGAGAGGGGGAAAAAATCATTTTAATCTCAATTAATTATCACTATTAAACAATAAGTACTTAAAAGAAGAAAGAAAAAACAAACACCTTGTATTGAGATTTCTTTAGAATATATCTTCCTTTATCCAAGTTGGGTATATTTCTGTGTGTTTTTTTTTTTTTTTTTTTTCCAGTCAGAGTACATTCAGTAAATTTTTCCATCATCACACTTATTCTTGTTGCTCTGACTTATCTGCAGTAGCTATACAGTTGCATCCCCAGTCATGACCAACTTCAGCCATCCTAGTATGGGTGGGATCAATATAGATGAGGGCTTCCATTTTTATACTTTATGATGTTTTTGTGTGGCTTAGAATTATACTGCCTGTTTTGTAGTTATGTTGCATACCATTCATTTCAATTTCATTTCCTCCGGGACTCTTATTACTGTTGCTTTTCAACTTCTCCCTATATATGAAATTATGAGGACCCCCAGGTAAGAGAGGCCTGGTAGTGCTAGAAAACAACAGAGAAACAGCAGTCAGTCCTACCCAGAGAGCAAGAAAGGGTTGTCTCCCTGGGGAGCTGTTAAAATCTCTAAGACACACTTGCATGGAGAACAATTTTTTTTCCTTTTGCTGAAGTTTCTCTCACATAAAAATCTCTTGAAAAATATATTTTTTTTAATTAAAAATTGTCTGTTTCTGTAACATTACCTTTAAGCATTGCAAAAGTTCTGCGCATGTAAGTATTCCATCTAACTGATTAACCTGATTAACTCTTTATTTCTTTCCTGGAAGAATGCCAAAAACAAATACTAGGAAATCAGATGACTTCCTTGTTGTTTTTGGTAAATATTAGTTAATGGAGTTTTCCAGTCCAAGCAGTATGCATAAAAAAAAAAATTAATACAATTAGATCTGTGTAACATACTGACATAGTAAATGTATTCTCAGTGTCTGGACAACTACCTATGAAAGATTTATGGAGTCTGTAGATAATGTTAATTTGAAGTGAGATGAAAAGGAATTTGCCAGGCTTTTATTTCATTATATGAAGAAAAAAGGTGTGGCTGTATGGGTTTTGGTAGGTTGGTTGCTTGGAGTTTTTTGGGAGGGCTTGAGGTATATATTTTTTTATTATTTTAAAGCTTTTCAGAAAGGATACACATGTAATATTCTAAGCTACAAAGAGAATTCAGGTAATTTTCCAAGGGATTGCTCACTATCTTAATTCTTCTAACTTTTCAGACCTTTTGCTAATGTAATTCTTGTGATTTATTAATACTAAATTAAAAGGTAGGACTCTATGTAAATCTATGTAAAGTAATCTATGTAAAGTAATACAACTGTATATATCATAGAATCACAGAATGGTTTGAGTTGGAAGGGACCTCAGAGATCACCTGGTTCTACCCCTGTGCTGCAGGCAGGGACACCTCC
Source organism: Oxyura jamaicensis (assembly GCF_011077185.1). Lineage (NCBI taxonomy): Eukaryota > Metazoa > Chordata > Aves > Anseriformes > Anatidae > Oxyura > Oxyura jamaicensis. The sequence continues at coordinate 38,609,832 of NC_048895.1, read as the reverse complement.
CACCAGACCAGGCTGCCCAAAGCCCCATCCAACCTGGCCTTGAGCACCCCCAGGGATGGGGCATCCGCAGCCTCTCTGGTCAACCTGTTCCAGTGCTTCACCACCCTCATAGTGAAGAATTTCCTCCTAATCCCTAATCTCCCCTCTTTTAGTTTAAAAGCATTCCCCCTTGTCCTATCCTTATCTGATTGAGCAGAGTCGCTTTCCATCTTTTTTTTTTTTTCCTTTTTCTTTTTTTTTTTCCCAATATCTGTAAAAGTATCCAAGGCAATGCATATCCAGAACTGATTTCAATTTAATATTTTTTTTTTTTTTTCCTGTGTTAATCCTTTGATTTAGTGTTGCACCCAGTGGCAGGAGGCTCTGTAGAGTTCTACCTGCTGCTCCTTTTCAGTTAACATTTTAGTTCCAGTTGGAAAATGTCCCTGCATTTGTGTTTATTCCTACAGAGCACTGGAAGTCCAGGATGTTCTTCTCTTGTGCAAAGAGCAGAAGTGGGAGATGTAAGGACTCAGGAAAGAGTGCATGATCTGAAGTGGTTATTAGGTGGGGAGAAAACAAAAATAATAAAAGATATGTTGGTTGAAAAAAATCCTTGATGGATACTGCAGCGGTTTTCACATGACCAATTTTATAATCACTCCTGTGGTAGCAGCTCATCTGTAACAGCTTCTGTGCACATTTACTGCAGGGGGAGAAGGTGAGGGCAGCACTCTTGCCCTCCTGCTTGATGCTGGTGTCAGGGAAAGTCATTTTGTGAACTGCATTTGGAGCACGTAGAGATACCGGAGGAAGAAATTTCCTCTTTGGCTTATGCAGCCTTTTAGACACTGTCATCGATCCCTGGCTGGACTGGTGATAAACTCTTGTTTCTCTTAATCCTGGCTTTGTTTGAATTATGCAGTGTATAAAAATACAGCTTGTTGGAGAAATAACAGTGAACATTAAAAGTGAACATGCGTCCAAGAAACTTTTTAGAGGATTTGTTACCCAAAGGATAATTTTTACCTATCACTGTATGTCTGGCTTTACAAGAAACTTTCTTCTTAGCACCTAGAAGCTTTGTTTATTGCCACTCTCAACATCAGGCTTGACTGTTCACCTAGATTTTTTTTTATTTATTCTTAAGTCACTTTTCCCATTTCCCTTCAACTGATCACGCACACCACTTTTCAGGAAGGTGCAGTGTGTGGGTGCGATCATCCACGAAGCACCAGGAGGAACTGTGGGCAGCTGCACTGCTGGCATCCTGCTCCCACTGCCCTGGAAGCTGCTGCCCTTCTGTATTACCTCATACTTCGTGTAATATCAGACTGAGGCATTTATCATACACTTCTGATCTGACATAGCAACATAAACTCCTATTATTTTCTGTATATCCTGTTTTCTTGAAATTTCCTAGAAAATAAATGTAAGATTGTATGGAAGGAAGCTCTTCTGGTCATCCCATGACCTGTGTTAACAGCTAGCAGATGATAGGCTTTGAGGTATGAGTGTAAGTCTAATCTTGCAACAGGAACAGCACCAATCAGCCTTCATCCAAGGTTTCAGGCAGGACCGGGAAGCATTGCAGGGAAAAGTGCGTTTCAGAGGCATGTGGGCTAGCATGAGGCATGGCAGTGCTCAGGAAGACTACTGTCTTCTGTTCATCCTTTTTATTAAGTTCACTGATGGTTCTACGTAATGAATAACTAAATATGAAAGCTATAGAGTTTGTGTGTGTTTGTTTTTTAGTAAAGCAAAACCATCCAGTTTAGAGGAAGTCAAATTTAAAAAGTGATGTCAAATGACATTCATCTGAAGCAGAATATTAAGGGAATTCTGTTGTATAGATAATGTATGTTATAAAGGTAGTGAAACGGGGAAACAAGTGTCTGGGTACTGCTTTTGATGATGTCCTCAGCTGTTAGCCCAGCTTGGTCACGCGTTAGCCCAGGTTGGTCATGTTGGACGTAGACTCAGATTCCAGTTCCTTTTCTGGCTGAGAGTACTTGAACGCACAACTCTCTGCTCTGAAGAAAGCACTCTGTTAACCAGACTAGAAATAACTCGGAAATAAGGTCTGCTGTCCTGCTCTGTATACAAAATTAAACATTCTGTGGAGCAGGGACTGGAACCAGATGTCTTATTTCCCAAGGGACTAATCTAGCCACCAGGCTAGGGAGTTGCATGTTCTCATTACTCCTCCCTTCCTCCATTTACGTACGGTTTATACACGGGAGACAGTTCCAATTGGCCTGTAGCATTAGAAATTATCACACTGGCATATAATTTTCCACAGGGTATAATTGGACAGTGCCTAATTCAAATGCAAGAGGGAATGATTAAGTTAGATGTTTTGGTAGGTCAGGCACCAAAACCTATATGGTTCATGGTACAGAAAGCTTTATTTTTATTTGCTCTGTCTGAGGAATGTTTTTGCTCTCAGGGTTACCTCAAGGAGCCAAAAGACATTCAGTTCCAGTCTGGGGGAAAAAAAAAAATAAAAAAAAAATGGTCCCCTTCCTGGACTACATTAGGAGGCATTGCCAGCAGGTGAAGGGAGGTGATCCTTCCTCTCTGCTTGGTACTGGGCTCCCTAGTTCAAGAGACACATGGAGATACCGGAGCACCTATTTCATTTCAGTGTTCACCTGATGGCTCTGGTCCTAGAGTACTACTGCAGTAAGGAGCGGCATGTGCAGGCATGGTCCTCTCCTAGCACACTATCGTGTGACTAAGAGATTGAAAATGGTGAAATGTAAACGTGGTTTGAAAATGGAAGCCACTTTTTCCTCAATCCACTTAACTCCCTAGCACTGGGTGTCATTAGAGCTGCAGTTATAAGCAGGGTTTCAATGGAGCACAATGTGAATTGATTTTCATGAATATAGTCAAGGTGAGAAGGTTTTAGTAGACTGTCTTCAAAAATTTACGTGTGAATTTGGAGGTACTCCTGATCTAAAAAAAAACTTACTAAAATTCTGAGCCTGCTTGTCACAGTTGGAAACCCCACTCTGCTTTGGAGGGGCTTGGTTAAGTTCAGGTCTCTCTGTTCTGGTCTTCTTCTGTGGCTAATTTAAAATGGAGCCAATATTGGTAGAAAGGTCCTGGATTTTGCATGGAAAAGTGTAGTATATGTGAAGTTTCCACACATTGCCAGAAGTGGCTTGACCCCTCCAGCACTGCAGGTTTTGGGTCTGTGTTCCTCACCAGGTGGGCTGGGGCAGTGGGCACACTGCAAGTCAGGATTGTTCCCCTTGGAGGCTGCTCCATGGCTCATGCTGCTTGTCCCACGCGTGGTTGCCTTGGTTGTGCCGCAGAATGTCTTGCAGGGTTGTGATGAACTGTAATAAGGCCCAGCTGCAGGCTAAGAGCAGGCATTCTTACAGAGCTGGTTCAGCCTCCGTCAGTTCCCTGCCCTGGATCACTGCCTGCCCCCGGGCACCTGAGTTTGAGCAGCCACAGAGCAGGGCTGCTGCCCAGGGGAAAGACTCTGCAGCCTGCACATGGAAGGCAAGCACGGGGCTTTGTATGGCACAGGCAGTCAGGTAAAGAAATCTTGTTGTATTTCTGACCACAGTTGGAAAGTCATGTGTAAATATTAACTTCATGTGATCAACAACCATATTTTGAAAATATGTCACTTTAGTCATTTGTACAAAATTGGAAATGTCAAGCTGTGCAGTCTTTGGTTTTCTGGTACTCTAAAAATGTTCCAGTGTTTTCCTGTGTGACTGAGCACTTATTTTTGCATTTCACGATCATAATTTGCATTCCTATAGCAAAGATTTCTGATCTTCATGAAATGCAGAACAAGAACAGAGTAAAGTTAGAGGTAGGTCGCAGTCATCATCTTTCAAGTTCCTTGTTTTAACACACGTGCAAGGGCACAGAGTTTATCAAATTGAATCCATTGCAATTATTAGGAAAAATAGCAAACGTGAACTTGATGTCAGACCTTGCATATTGCAAAGTCAGTTGTAAAGACACTGGAATTTGCAAAGCTGAGCAACCTTGTCATGAAGGCTGCATAAGAAAGTATATGGGGGGCTTGGTTATTATTTCATTGTTGTAGACAGGGCTGGCAAGTTTATTGACTCAATCTGTTATCTAATTCATTGATAAATGAGAGAGCATGTAGTGAAGATCAGAGTGACTAGTTGTCACCTTAATTTTTATATCATACTTCATATTAATTTGTGAAAAGTTCAAATGCTTATTCCACATTCCAAAGTACCAAGAGGTACTGGAAAGGAAGCTGTAGAATAGGATCAGTGGAGAAAAAAATACAAAACAAACTGATCTCTGTAGTATAACTAAGTAATCTTTGTGCTCATGGCTTTTCTTTTTACCTTCTTTCAATTAATCGGTTCTTTCCTTGTTTCTGCTCCTTTGTTTTTCTTGAGTGAAGGAAAGCAATTGTGTCATTTCAGTAGTCATCAACAAGCAGGCTGAGAAAACATCTTTGCTGCTTATTTACTTAGTGAAATGACAGCTGCTTAGTACTTTCATTTCAGTCCTTTGTGGCGTGGTGTGTTGTTTTTTTAAAATTCATTAATGATCAACCTAATGAAAAGCTTTTTTTTTTTTTTTTTTTTTTTTTTTTTTTTTAAGATTAACTGAGAAAGTGAAAGACTATTACATTATTGCATTACAGTTCAGGAATGGTTGGAAGACATGCAAGCATATTTTGAAAAGAAAGGGAGCCCAGGTGCCAAGCTGACAAAAGTGTCTATTTTCTTCAGTAAATTTTGGGCTACTACTTAGGTACACAAGCTAGGTACTAAGAGACTCCTAAACCTTTAAATATCAGAACAAGCAACTTTAATTTCCAACAAATATTTTTTCTGTCAATCTTTAAAACTTCTATTAAACAAACAATAAAAAGGGGACATTAAAGAGTTGGAATATATTAGATAAGTTAGTTTATTTTGTCTCAATACACATCATAATTTTACTTTGTAGTTACAGAAAATTGTGGGCAACAGCTGTAGAAGCAACATAAGTGAAGAGCTTCTCTATCCTTATATGATCTGTCCCTTTCAAGTTACAATAGAATGAACAAAAGTAAAACAGCAAAATCTGAATTACTGAAGTTCCTCTTTGTAGATTAAGGGAATTGAAAGTGATAGCCCTGTTTGACATCAATTTGATGAGTCAATGTTTTTGTTTCCAGCTAATTTCATTTCAGTGGTTGAAAATAGTTTACAACAATTCCATGTTTTTCTTGAGATTTTTTCCCCTTTTGTTTATTTTCTTGCCTCTATGCTCTTGTAAGCTGTTTAAATATTTGCACTGAAAGAATTAATGACTAACCATCCAGTTTCTTCACATATTTTTAATTGATAAGTTTCAACTTAGCTGGAAAGTTCAGATGCAAGAATGAAAACTCGTTTCAGGTTTGACTAAATCAAGATAATTTTTAGAATATATTCAAAGAAGGAACTATCTTGCAGTTCAATAAAATGTGTGATGGCTTCTTGAGATTCATTTCAACTTCCTTGAACTGCATTTTCCATAAGAGAATGTAGCTTAATATTTCAGTTAATTTTCAATGACAATTTTGAACATATTTTTCAATTATGTTTAACAAATGGAAATGGAACATCTTTTTATATGAAGTATCAATGTATATTTATTACTTTAATCTAAAAAGTCAAGTAATTTAAAAGTTTCTAATGTATTTTTGTCTTAAATTCTTTCAACATGGAACAATGTTAATACATTAGAAAAAAATATTAATAACAATTTGTTCTGTAACCTTGTAAATAGTTGGAATGTCTTTGCAAAGCTAATTTCCTTTCTAACAAATTTATTTTCTGGGTAAGCTGCTTTTAGCATGTTTCTTCAGTGATTTTAATCTTCCCTTAACCAACTGGTAATACGTTAATTCTCCTTGAAGCTGTTCACACATATGTTTTATTGTCCCCGAGGAGAAAAAAATCTATGCAAGAAATATCTATTGTTAGTAAATCTTGGTTTTGATGTATCCTGAAAAATACAGAAAATTAATGTCTGCAACTAGTTGGTCCTCCCAAGGGAGCAATTCTTGGACTTGCTTAACAAGCTTACTCTCCAGCTGTTCCTTCTCAAACCTCTGCTGCTGTTTATCTCTCAGCAGGGCTGCTTGGACCGCTGGAAGGTGATGCTGGAAGTGATCATTGCACTGGTTAGGTTCACTGCTCATCTGAAAACAGGGAAGCCAGGCAGTAAGAAACTTAAATCTGCTTATTTTCTGCAGCAGGGGGCTTGTGGAACTGCCTGTGGTACAGAGGCCACCCTGAGCCCCCTTAAATGCTTTGCCTCCCTTTCTCCTCCTGGAGTCCCTTTCAGTCTCTTCTTTGGCATCATCTCTGAGCATCCAGATAATTTTTTAAGTGAGTAATTCTATTGGCTTTGGTAGGATAACTTGAATATGTAAAGCTAGACATACTTGAGTACTTTATTGAATCAGGGACCAATTTTTTCATAATCTTCTCTTTATTTTTAATCTGAATGAGTGGGTCAGTCTCAGGAACCAGATGTCTGACTCTGAGCTCTGTACTTCGTCAGTCGTGATCAGCACATACTTTTTTCTTTTTTGTTACCAACATGTATTTGATGTTTTTTCCTCCAGTCCTCAGAAAAATAATGAGATTCTTACTGTGTTAACAGCTCTTCTTAAGAAGGTGTAATAAAACAGCCAAACGAATGGTAGTTGTTTATAAACTGTGTGGTTTTGGGAAGCAGCAAAATAATCTTTAAATTTCCTTTGAGCAAAAGGCAACTAATTCTGAGGCTCTTCATTCTACATGCATCTTGCATAGTGAGGTTTTATTACAATAGGAAGGCAAGGCATTTTGCTTGACTTTTCAATGTTGTGCATTGAACTGAGGTGCACTGAGGGCACACTGCATTGTGCCCTGAACTCAGCGCATTACTGGGAAATGGCATCGAGCTGAATTAATTGTTGTTTAAAATATTCAAGAAACTCTTGTAAGCTTAGAGAGTGGAAGGATCTTAGTGTGCAAGTTTTCTTGGTCTACAAGATCTCTAAATAGTAATTACAGGGAAGTGTCCTCTAAATGACGTTCTTTGTAGTTATATGCACATTTTACTTCCTTTCATACTTGGGAATTTTTTAGAGGCTTTTGTATTAGCTCATTAGCATTCTGAGGAAGTATAAGTGCATCCTGGAATAAGCAAATGTTTTCATTCATCTGGCATTACACTCAGCCTATCCAATGTTAATAATCAGAATTTAACCAATCATTTTAAATTCTTCTTAATACTTGCAGCTTTTGGTATCAGAAAAGGTTGGTTAGGTGCTCTTAAGAATTAAATAATTGACTGATGCTTATGACATGTGGTTCCACTGGTGCTGCTGTGGGAAGTTGACCAGTATTTCCTAGCCACAATATTTGTGTTTAGAAAAGGAAATGCTTTTTTTTTTTTTTTTTTCTCCTCAACCTATTAATCTAAAGTGGTGGAATAGCCAGTGGTCCAATTCTAGTCTTTAATATGTTTATTGTCACAACATTATTTGGAGATCACAAATCCTAGCAGGACTTGAGCTGCAACATGGATATGAGGCACAGAGGCCGTGGCAAAAATTTAAAGGTCAATACATTTGAAAAGAACTACTACCACACTTCAGTTTCATAACATGTTACTTTTTTTCATCTTTATCTGTTAAGACAACTGATAAAGGCCTGGCTTTTTATGTCTTAACTTGACAGAGCAAGTTTGAAAAGAAAGAACAAAGAAATGGGAATTTCTGCATGCCAGCTAGGACCAGTTGGAGGGTATCAGATGAACAATATTATTGAACTCAAGTTTGTAAGCAATTCAGTAACAGTTGTGATGCTTTTAATATTGTTTGTTTCTTAATCAAGATACTGTGTTATAGCAGGTCTCAATAAAACCAAGATTACCCTAGTGATACATTTTACCAAACTTATAGTCTGGCAAAAGTCCCAAAATCTCATATTGAGTAAAAATTAAATATATAAATTGTCATGAACGCTTTTGGTTCATTTGGCAATGTTTGTCTGTTGTCTGGCAGATTCATAACACCTGTAAGTTTTTGTTTACCCATTAACCTTGTTAAAATATTTGTACTGTAGCTTGCTTTCACCTTCCTGGAAATCTTGTTGAATTAGTAGGTAATCTGCATGGTAGAATATTTATTGGCCAGACGTTGTACAATCTTTGAGAACTAACAGTCTGAATTTGCGGATGTAAAGTACATGTAGCTGCTATTTAACATTGTTTCTATATATGATCATACCAAAACCCACATATTAAATAAATATCACTTTGCTTTAAACTACATATTGGAAACTTCTGCCACTAGTCTATTACTACTTGATAAAATACTACTATTTCATTAAAAAAAAAAAAAAAAGTTTTCATGTTGTAAAGAGTGCTAGATCACATGTTGTCAGTGAAAGGTTTCTATGCCCTTCCTGAAGTAGTAGTCTGTCATTGGGAAAATTACTTCATTTCTAAGTAATTTTTATTAAATTCAGTCCTTTTAAGTAGAAATAGTTTTATTCTTAAAATCAGAATTTAAAATGATTCAATCCTCAAGGTTAAAAACATCCACAAGGTAATCCTCTTTCACTTCTGCATGAAAGAACTGAGATATTAGATAAGTATTCACTTTCTTGATTTAATGTAGTAATAATTCTGAATAGAGCATTTCATAAATTTTCAGGAGCAAGATATAATGGACAGTTTTATCCATTTCTTTTGTTGACTCACAAACACACCAGCTTATCTTTATCTTTTTTTCCTTAGCTAGTTAAATTTTGGCCTTAATTCTGTGGATGAGTGGAAAATCTGTTCTTCATGCAACTTTCTTACATTGATTCCTGCATGCGATTTCTGATAAAAACAACCAGTTTTTTATCTGTATAACTAGATATCTATATTCCTTTTTAAAAGTATGTTGTTCTAAGAGGTAGGCCTGCTGTTCAACATAATTTTCCATTTGCTATTTTTGCAAAGCACCTCTGGGTGTTTCTTGAGCTTAAAATGTTCTCTCCTATGTCCTGCTCTTTTCTGTCATCTTTGTACCTGTTCAGGGGTTTCGATGGCCTTAATGATATTGACGCATCTTTCCATGCATATCTTCATTTTCCTTTGTCAGATTTGAATGTTTATCTTTGCTATATCTGTAATTCTTCCTTTATGCTTTCCCTATAATTTAGTATGCATTTCTCATAGATTCCTCTTTTCATTATTGTCTGTTTTAAGGCACTGTGGGCAATCAATAAATTACATTAAATGTCTTTTACAAAACTCTCCCCATTTTGAGTGCCTGTCATTAGTTCACAAACTGCTCTAAGATACCATTGCCTATGTATAAGCTACACAATTCTTATTTGTATTTGCAATTCTAATAAACTTGTCATTGTCCTTTTAGTTGCCATTTGGGAGTTTTGCTGACGTTGTAAATTCATAGACTGAATCCCCTGTCCTTAAAACCTGCATTCAACTCCTTTGTGAAACAGATGTGAAATAGTATTGGCAATCTTATTCCAGTTTTTCCTTGATTTTCTGTGCCATGATAAAGCATAATGCAGGATAATTGTCCCTTCCTGCTTCAGTTGGTTTGAGTGTCAGGGATTCTGCAGGTCAAGGCTGAAGTATGTAAAAGCTTGCTCAGCGCATTGCTGAGCATTAGCACGTTTGATTTGAGTTAATGTATTCTTAAGATCATTGAAAGTAAAAATGAAACATTAGGCTAAATTGTTTTTGTAAGGAGAAAGACTAGCACAAAAGTGGGATGATTTGTGCTGCCTTATAAATCCCAAGAAGCATGACAAACACTCCTTTTCTTGACCTTTCCCTGGTTTCCACTATGTATTCATCTTTTGGACTGGGTCCTTAAACTATAACGTTAAACTTTTATAACTCTTTTTGGACATTATATGGCTGGTTAGTTATTGCATTGTTTTATGCTTGCTTATATTATTCAGGATTTATATAGTAAGTATACAATACAGATGCTATTAAAACATGAAATATAATACTTAACACATTAATCTACTAAATCTGCTTTGCAATGCAGTAGTCTTGTTTGAATGCCATCATCTTGGGTAACTATAAAATAGTTAGTCTGCACTGGTAATTCATTTATCTTTACAGCTTTATTATGCACTTGTATATAATGAACCAGCTAAGCGTGGTTTGTGTTATGTGAACTCATAAAGCAAAACAGATCTACCTTTTGTTTGTGGGTGAGTAATCCTGATGCCTTCTCACTGTTAAACTGTACTTATAATATTATTTTCTAATGGTGTAAAGTATAATTATAGATTTCAGGAAATATTTAAGCCGTTTGCAATTGTTAATGATGCAGACATTGAAGTCCTGGCAGTGTTTATATGACAGAGACAAATATCTGCCAATTTGCAGAGGAAGAAAACAAAAAGCCAAGAGGGTAGATGGCATCTCTGAGGTCACTCCTGTAAGAGAAGATAACTCCCACTCCCAAATATGCTGGTGAGCAGAGTGCTAAGGGAGAAAAGTCTATAAACAGCCTGATAGTGAGAAGTGCACCAGTTGTTTTCCCAGTTAAAATACACGGGGAGGAAATGACACCTGTGCAGAGGACAGAGACTTTTAAAAGTTTTTTTTTTTTTTTTTTTTAAGCTTCTCTGTTTTATCTCAGGCAGCAGCATCTAATGGAGGAGGTTCCTTCTTGCATGTATGTTCTCTTCAGCTTCCGTGTCCTGCTCTTTTTCATTTCAGCCCACCTGGTTTACCCGTCTCACTGATCGAGGCAACAGTTCCCTGCTTCTCATGCTGTTCCCCCCCACCCCCTTTTAAAAAAAATATATAAATTTGGGATTTGTGGGGAGGGGAGGCTTTTACTCTTCTAGTAAATTCCAGAGACTGCCTGTGCAATTCAGAAGTGTCAGTACCTGAAAAGTAACAGGCTGCTTTATTTTATTTTGTGATTTAAACCGTCAGAGATTTTTGTTACTGTTAATCCTAAATTATACTTCTGTTACTCCAAATAGGTGTATTTATATCACTAAATAGAAATTAAACCATTTTCTCCACATTGAAGTCTACTCAGCGACAAGTATCTTCTCTGACAAGGTTCAGGTGTCATCGAATGATCTCTGTCTGACTGTAGGTGGTTGTGAGTGTGATGGTCATTATTAAAGTCTTATTCAAAATGGGCAGTGTTGAATGGCTTTCTGGTCATAAAGTTTATTTTCTTGATATATTTTATGTTATCACTAAATGATGAGATATTTGAAAGCACCTATGCCATGACTGGCAACCTTAGCCTTTTGTTATCAAGGTTTTCAATGGTTTATTTCCTCGCTGATTTTGCTTTTAATCAAAAAGAAAAATATTCATTGTAGTGAGAAGTCAAATTGGCAGCTATGAATGTTATTTTAAACTTACTGTGTCTAAGAACAAGTAAGGGGTGACCTGTGAATAAGTAACCCTTTTCCTTTATTTATAATAAAAGGAGTTTTACAGTCAGTCATGGAAGCATGGGGCATATTTTATGATAGACCTGATTAGAAAACAGCTGACAGACACAGACCATATTTTAAATGCATGTTGATTTTTCTGATGTTAAGCAAAGAAGCGAAGCCTGCTGTGTGCCATACAGCCGGCCCCTCTCCTCATCCCAACTTGCAGCCGAGCCCGTGTCTCTTTAAGACAACCATTGATAGTTTAGAAGGGCTTTTATAAAGCTAATGCAAATAGCTGTCTTTTGGTTACGAAAAAAGCAACAGAAAAGGAAGGATGTGTTAAGAAAACTGCCGCAGATGAAGTAATTGTCATCTCTTTATAAAATAATTCTGTGACTTGGGCTCAGTTCCTTCCTCTGCCTGAAAGGTATTTCCTCCCTGGGACAGCGCGGTGACTGCTGGGCTATAGGGAATTTAGGTGTTTTTAATGGCTGATTACAGTTGGCAGCCCTCTCCATTTCAGCGGATCCCGCTGTTCCCGTTATTTCTTTGCGAAGGGGAGGAAATAAAAAGATTTTCTGTGGGTAGGCAGGCAGGGGGAGCCTGCCCAGAGGTGTTGGGGCAGGTCTCTCTCATCTGTCGGGATGGTGAGCAGAGCCAGGATGCTGGCAGGGAGAGTTATTAAATATATATATATATATATATTTTCCCCAGCCAGAGGGCTTCTTGCTTCTAGTTCCAGCCTGGTTTAGGGTCTGGGTACTAGTGGGGCTGACACTTTGACCCTGTGTCTGCCATCAGCTGGGTTTGGTGGTGTTAGGAAACCCCATTTGTTTTGAGGCCCAAGTTGGAAGAAGGAAGGATTTTTGGCAGTCAGCAGCCTCGTGCGTGGAACAAGGTGGGGCTGCCTCGCACTCCGGTGCGGCAGGATAGGTGTCACTGCACAGGGGCTAAATACTTAGCTTTTTTTGAGAACCTAAGGGTCCGTCTCTACTTATATGCCGTAACCCGCATAGACTAATTCATCTTGTATTCAGAGTTGAGGGAAATCGTCCCTTGTTGAGCAGATACCCTAATAATAATAATAACTATTAACATTAGGGTAGCATTTTAAATGATTACACACTATGAGTTCAAACCTGCAGTTTGAACATCAGTGCAGCAGATAATGCCTAGAAACAAAGCACCAAGTGATTAAAGGCAAATGATTGTCAGAAACTTAAAAAAATCTCAGAGGGGAGGAAAAAAGAAAAGGAAGCATACTATTTAGACTACAATAATAAAAATTTGGATTGCAGTGTGTGGATACATTCCTTCAGACAGCTGGAGCGGACACAATTTTTTTGTGTTCCTAAAGAGGTACCACAGCCAAAAATGAGAACGGTCTCTTCTTTTCTCTAGAAAAACAGAAACCCATTTTTTTTTGTCTTGGTCATTTTATTATTATTAGCTATCAAAACTATATTTTAACATAGAAACAAAGCCACAGAGCATACAATTTTATGTGCAGTGCCAGGAATGACTGCATCATCATTAAGAATTACCACCAGTAGGAGGTGTGTGTGATAATCCAGCGTGGATTTACACGTGTGAATCTGTGCCATTCTGTAAGCATCCCTGCTATGTGAAGCCAGGCATAGATATGACAATGCATCTGTCCATTTGTGGGTATTACTGTGCTGCATAGAGAATATGTGAAAATGAAGTTGAGTCAGAAGTGTTAATACCATAATACAAACTGTCTGTGAGCTTAAGTCTGAATGTAGACACATTAATCATGTACAGTTTGTTATTCTATGCACATCATATATGAAGAGACTGGGCTTGAAGTTATGTTTGACCTGCACTTTATCTGAAATAACATCTTTATCAAGGGACTTGTTTCAGAAAATAATTCTTAGATGTGCTTCAAATGGGAGCTGGTTGCTCGTTGTTGTTCTCTGGAAGCACAAAAGGAGCAGGAAGCTGAACATGGTGCTTTTTGAGGTGTTGATATAAATGTTCCCTCAAAAGTTAAAACGTTTTAGCTATTTAGCATTGGGGTGTTCTTGACGTTTGAGATAAGAAACTGAAAGTGTCAGTCAAACATAAAAATAACAATTGTGTTTTTTCACCCACAACAATAAACAAATTCAATACTAAGTATTAAAAGATACTACAGCTCTCAATTAGATTCTTAGCAACTACTGTAAACATCCTCTTTGACTTCCACATTTTTTTCTTCTCAAATGTGTGAAGTTTCCTTTTTTAGGAAGCCCAATGATGGCTACCCGAGCACCATTCATATGTTTATCCCTCTGAACATTTTCTACAGCATTGTGTCTAAAAACTTTTTGAATACAGACTTGGTTTTGTTTAAAAGAAAAAAAAAATATTCTGGAGGAATCATAGGTGATCTAGAATAACTCATTTGAGGGATGTAACAGCACACAGGGAATCTGGTGTTGGGTGGTACCCACGTTTGCATCTGGCTCTACTCTTCTGGACATCCTTAGGAGTGACCTGAGGCTGGCATGTTCCTTGGGCCTGGCACCCGTTGCTGCTCTCTTTGCAGGTCTTTCAGCTTCTTCTGGCTTGAGGCTTGATAAAGCACCTGAGAAGTTTACCTTGGAAAAAGTCTTGTCAAAAATTAAACATCCTTGCCAAATATCCATGCCACCAAAGGGGTATTTCTGATTAGAAAGATTTTGACTACTTATTGATAGCTGCTTTTTTTTTTTTTTTTTTTTTTTTTTTTTTTTTAACATTTCTCTGCCCTTATCCTGTAGAAAGGGACATTGCAAGACAGGAAGGACAGGAAGGGGTTTTTCTAACTGTTTTTCTAACTGTTGTTTCCCTTCTGCCTTGCTAAGTCAGTATCTCCTTGGAATGTAATTAAAGCTGAATTTTGTTCACGAAATGGATGTATGTGTGAGGAGAGATGTGGAGTGGCACATGGTATGCTCTGTAAAACACGTAATGCTCAGTCTTACTATGCATCACCTTCATCATTTCCAATCTTTCAAATATGTTTTAACAGCATTTTTTCCTGAGTCAATTATATTTATCTCCAAACTTGACTAAATTATTCATTTTTTTTTTTTTCAAATGATAGTCAACTATGCTTAGGTTTTTCTGTCTTTCTTATACAAGTTACCTTTATTTTCACTTTTCTTTACATGTCAAAAAATGTCTCTGGGTGAGATGGTTTTCAAAGTCAGTTTGGTGCTCTGGCTTCAAGTTCTTGCTTCAGGCTCTCTGCTTTTGGTTTAGCACATTGCCCGTTTTGAAGAAGCAAGGGCTTGTCAATGCAGTTTGCTATTGCACCCATGTCAGTTGTGAAGTTGTGGGCTGTCAGAAAGAAAACTTGTGAGAAGCGACACTATTTACTGAGGGAGGAGTTGGGAGAGCCCTGTCCCATCCCCACCTTGAGGGGATGCATCCTGCTGCTCTGTTGGTGCCTGTGATGGGCTGGCTGTCAGGGACAGCCTGATGTCAGCTGCCCTGTGTTGTTGGGACCTGTATGGGTAGACAGGAGCTGGTGACCTGGCAGCATTTTCTTCCTTGGCAGTTTCCTTCAAGAGGTCAAAGCTTTCTGTGCCAGCACTTGCAGAATTTAGTTGCTGGCCATATCCTGTGGAGCACAAACATGCAAATGTGAATCCTCTGCCTATAAGTAGTCTTCTGTGTTTTGTTCCTAGTTAAATTTTATTTATTTTTATTTTTTGCTTATATCTGTATGTCTGTTCACAACACTGCATGCTTCTGCACGGTAAAGCAGGGAATGTCCCTGCCACTGTTCTTGCATTCAGAGGATTTCATTTGTATGTGATGCCTCATGAATTTAATTTCCTAGAGAACTTTCTTTTCAAATACGACTTGAAAACACATTTCTTCTTTGCCTTTCATCTTAATACTTCTTCCTTGCTTTGATTAATTATTTAACTATAATTTTATTATTTAACACCTGAGATCATGCTAGAGTACAATTTATGAGAAGCCAAGCATATAGACTTGCACACTATTTAAAGCTGGCTATAAATTTTCTAAAACCAGACAAACAGAAAATGTCATTTGAGAGTGGAAATTGGTTGAGCCTAAACATTTTGTTTGAAATACTTGGGCTGAGAGAACAGAGGATTCTGGTGAGAACCCAGCAGCATCAGGAGCTGTGGCTTTCTTCAGACAGACAAAAGCAAAATTGGGGGGGGGGGGGGGGGAACATATATATTTTTATGGTATAATTTTGTTATTGAATAGTCCATAACACAGAAAGAAATAAATCACCATTGCTAGCACAGTGCTCCAGGCTTCTCAGAAATACTGGAAGACCAGTGAGAAATCCAGTCACAGTTCTGATTCTGCAGAACTGTGTCTTTCACAGGAGACAGCTCAGATGGCTGGAAAAGTCTAATTTTGTGTATGCAAAGCAACTCGCACATGAAACAGAAGTGCCGAGCAAATGCTGTTAAATAAAGATTAGTAGTTGGCATTGAGCCCATACTCCTCAAAGCGCTATTTGTCTGATCCCTTTGGGACTGATGGCGAGTACCATCCTAAGGCTGTGGCAAAATATCTGTTTAGTCCTCTGATACTCGAGCCACAGCAAGGTCTCTAGGAGGAGTTAGAGCTGAATTTGATTTTTAGGGGTTTCTGTACATCAGTAAGTGTCCATTCAGTGGGTCTTTTCTGGAAAGTGCTAGCAAATAACAGTGTTTTTATATGTATCAGGGATATCATTTGCTTTTATTTGTCTCCTAAGCATCAAGAGTAAAGAAAAGAAAAAAAAAATGGGAATACCTGCTTAGAATATACTTGTAGGAAGAGACAGCTGACTTCTTCAATGGTGGGCAATAACAACACCACTATTAGTGGTCCTCATCCCTGAGAGAGAAGTCTTGTGCAGCACTCCTGGTACATCTGTATGCACAGTGTTCTGCCATGAGAAAATAATTGAGTTAACTGTGAATAAGCAGTGTAGCCCTGTCAGATTTGTGCTCTGCTCAGGTTAAATGCCTCTTCTCAGCAGTGCTAATTAGAGTGTTGCACTAATATTAACTAAACTGCCTTCTTCACATTACTGACCTGACACTTTTGATTCAATTTCAGTGAGCTTGGGCCTTGGGCCTGCACAGTTCAGGATAATTTCCAGTTCCATTCTGTGAGAAGTAATTCAAGATGAGTAAAAACATTCAAAATTATGTTCTGTGTTTTTTTTTTTAATATCATTAAGAAGTAATTGCATTAACAATTGTTTGCCCAAATACATCTGTGGATTTTTGACAGTTGCAACAGCATTGTGTGCCGGAAAGTAAAAGAAGGAACCAAACAACCCACCTGTTAGTAGCTCTACCTTTCCTAGTTTGTGTGTGTGCGTTTGCTGTCTACTTCAAATCCTGCATCAAAAGGCATCTTTCTGATTTTTCTTAACATCAGTCTGAGAAGCAGCTGAGGGGCTGTCAGTCAAATGATATTTCCTCATCTGAAGGAGGAGAGTTGTGATTACCAAGGGAAATTCAATTAAATCTTATAGACAAAGTGTGAATATATATTTGGCTGGATAAAGCTACAGTACCTTTTATGATGTTATATGGGATTTTAAATATATATTTATATGCAATATATATATAATAATAATGTTTTTATACAGGATATACTTATATAAGGGATTTTCATTGTGTTAATCCTGGATTTGTAATCTAGGACCTGAGCCAAGAGACCAAAGGATAAGATATCATCCCCAAGAAGATCCATAACTCTGAGAACATAACTTACATTTTATGTGGTTTTGGGCCACCTACCTTAGAAAAGTAGATTTAAAAATATGAGTTTTTTGTTGTTTGATTTTTTTTTTTTTAAGTTCTGGGTTCATTGCAATGTGTCAGTAACTTCCTACAGCTGCAAATATTTCTGTACGTATGCAAAGTCCAAAGAATCTTTCAAAATTCTTTTTAATAATTTTGCTTTAATCAGATTTGCCTTCTAGCCATAACTTCAAATAAGAAACCCATGTTCCCTCACAATATTTACATTTCATTTTAGCACTGAACATGTGGAAAAGTCACTAGACAGTTCCAACTGGCAGGATTTGATGTGATGGTGCAGCTGAAAAAGATGTATTGAGGGTTTATCTACCTGTTATCTGCTGTTCAGGTGCTGGAAAAGTTTTCTACTCCACGAAGCCCTGTGCAGATGCCTACACACTGTGATGGTGCCATACAGTGGCATTTACACATGGCAGTGTGCAGCATATCACCTATAGCTGGGCTTTGACAGAAGCAGCATAATCTGGCTGATAGTCACTCAGCAATATGTTGGCTTGCGCCATTGCTATCAGGTGCCCCAGTAGCCTTTATGCGCTGTCAGGCTGTGGGGCCAGAGAAGGCTCTCTCTCCCTGCTTTCCACATGCAAAATTTCCTTCTCTCTTTGTGGCCAAAGCTGCTCAGTGACAGTTTCTCTGGAGGAACAGAGGAAATCTGCTGATCCTTCATGTTACCTACCGCATTGTGGTGGGCAAAGGAAACTCTCCAACTGTGAAGCAAAAGGGTTACTTAAGTAAACTGGGGATATTAGGAAAAGATGTTTCATGTCTTTTCAATGTACTGAGGAATAAGCAAGAGCTGTATATTCTAGGTTGACAGCAACTAGAAGAAAAAAGAGAAAATTAAGATAATCATCTTCCTAAAAGTAGTATAGAGGTTTGATATTCACACTCTCTCTCATACCAAAGAAACTTGCATCCTAAATACTGTCTTAGCACAGGAGTTATCAATATTTCTCTAAGTATGGAGTTGCCCAGTAATACTACTTCATGTTCATCGTCTGGGAAATTATACAGTGAAGACCCTAATGGCTTAAGCCAGGCCCTGAAAAAGACTGCAGATCGTAAGTCTGTCTTTTCAAATGCTGTATTAAGGGCATGTTAATTTATAGCATGTAGCACTATCTAAAGGTTCTGCTCATAAATGCAAGTCTTTATTGTGGCTTCAGTAGCTTCATCATTTTAGACACCAGCTTCTGCCTTCCTTTGATGGAGCCAGATAACTTGAATTATATCATTAGCAGGAGATGTTTTTATGCCAAAACCTCCTGCCAATCAACATCTCATATATCAACCTTCTACTACTTTACTGCTGTTCTGCATGCCATTTCTGTATGCATTTCTGATGAGTCTCTTTAGCTTTCTACTTTCATAATGGCTTACCACTTAATTAAACTAGTTGGCTGAGTATAAACAGGACCATTAATGATGGATAACATCTTTACATAAAGTAAAAATATCTTTACCATAACTCATTAAAGCAGATACTTAAGTTCATGTTAAGCGTAGGGGGAATTTGAGTGGGAAGGGCTTTGGAAACTGGGCTGGTTTACAGAATGGAAAGAAATTTTTGTTTCTCTTTAAACTAGAACCATTCTTCTAAAGATTATCATTTGGGGCAATTCATGGAATTTTTATAATGAAGCTTTTCTGGGGGGGGGGGAATTCTTGAAATATTTCTTTTATTGAAGATGCATATTTATATTATTAAAAGGTCCAAGGCCACCAAAATACCCATCTTAATCAGGACAAAGTGTTTGAAAGCAGGGTTGGTATTGCCCAATGGATGTACCTCAGCAAGTTCCAAAGGTCAGTTCAGGTGAAGTTAAATTTAGCTTTAGTATTGTCTTTGTTACGTGGAGCTTCCCCTGATCAGTAGTACAATGAAGGCTGAAGCGGTGTGGGAATGCCACTTTGAAATAAATTTCCTTTGGGTACTTGTGAGATGGAAGATTGTTTTTTGCTGTAAACAGTTGACTTAAAAATTATGGTGACACTTACTTCATCTAGCCTTAGGTCATTACTGATCTGACTTAATTTTAAAACTCAGTTTAGTAGAGAATACAATATTTCATAGCTGATCTCTAAAGGTTTCCAATGCCAAAAAAAAATTCTTTTTATATATATGGCAATTGACATTTATTAAAGGGAAAACCGGCAGAGAACGGTTCTCTTGTGAAATGTTCTTCAGTTACTGCAGTGTGGTGGATAGCAGAGTCCATCCATGTTATGTGCCCATCCAAGGGAGAAGTCAATTCCCAAGGATCATCAGATGGTGGTGGCATGATTCTAATGAAAAGGGGAAAAATGGGAAAATATTACTTGCAGTGTTTCTATCAATTAGCTCAAAGCAGTACTTTCTTCTTCCTACGTAACTACTTCTAAGAGGCTCTTGTGTGTTTAAAATAACATTTATTTTCAAAAGAATGTTAAGTATTAGACTTTGTTAACTCATGGTGTATTTTCCATATCCTTGCTATTGTAAACTACTGTGGTAATACTGCTTAGTGTTTAGTCTTTGTTCGGCTTAAATTAATATAACTACTTTGAAAAGCTTGATAATTGAGTCCTTTCTTCCAAATCGTAGTTCAGACAAAGAGGGATCATAAATCTTAACATGTTCTGAAACAATAGAAAGGCTGTAATTGTTCAAGTTCTGCGAATAATGTTTTCTGTGAATCACGTATTGAGTCAAACCCATTCTCTATGCAATTTAAACCTTTAAGTTTCTAGCAGACCTGTACACTAAAAGATGTCAGTCCTTTGGTTATTAGAGGAGACACAAGGCCATTGAATCACAAGCATGAAAGTTGTAAAGATATACAGAAGAGTGCTTTGCTCTGATGAATAAACTGTCAAGTTGAGCACTAATTGCAGTGTTATCAATTTCATGAAACAGCAATTAGAGCAGGTTGTCAAAGCTAAGAGGACACAAAGTTAGGAAAAAAACAAGCTCAAAGGATGAGGCAAACTCATCCACATTTGACTTTGATACCTTTCCCCATGGGAGTGCTCAAAGTCTTGGGACTGCCTTGCTTGAGCCTCACTCCTTGTCAGCTCTCTCTCTTTTTTTTTTTTTTTTTTTTTTTTTTCCCCCTCAAGGAACATTTTGTCTCTGCAAGATAAGGTGGCTTAAAATTATTGTTTATTTTTTAAAACTTGGTCAGTAACTAGCAACATTGCTGAGAATCAAGACAGCTCTAAGGACCCACACTATCTTAAAAATCTTGCTGCTTAGTTGGATTGATAAATAGCATCTTCTAGATGCTACTCTTCATTGACAGTAAGCAGATTCTGTGTTTGTGTAATTCTAAATTGATAAAATCTGGTAACATTGTAAAAAGCTAAAAACTGATCTGACCCAGGTTTTGTATTTGAGTTCCTATGGGTTTTGGTTTGAATAAATAAAAATTGAATTGCTAAGGACTCTTGGATATCATTTCTGACATTAACTTATCTACTTTTAGTCTCATGCTGTGTGCTGCTCCACAGAAGCAGTCACGTAGCATGGCATCTTCAGTTTTTCTTCTTTTCTCAGAGTCTTCTCAGAGAAATATCTTACAGTTAGAAGGCAAAGAACACAGAGCCAGGCATCTAGCTCCTCTTTACATATAACTAAAAGAAAAAGATGAAGCTAATTTGATTTTATGTAAATCAGTTTCTTTAAAGAACATAATAACATCTATTATTTCTTACACGGCTTTAGCATTTGTCTTTTAATGAGAAAATAATTTTGTTATGCTTCAGTATGTCAATCCTTTTATCCTTCGGAGGCTGCATATACATGCAGTTTGTTTCTGATCAGTGATGTGGTTTAATGCAAATTCCCTGCTGGTACCTACTTAGTGCCTGCCTAGTGCTTGGTGGTTCAGTACCTGGTTTTGTCAAGCATGAGCTGGCTTCTTCTCAGAGGGAAATAAACCAGAATTAAACCCCTTTTTAGAAGTGTACCCATGCAGTTTATCCTGCTCTCTTTCCTACATTAAGGTACTTACATGATTTGCATTATACAATTAAGGCTTGAAATCTTAAATTTGGTTTATCATAATTTTCAAAGTAGGTAAAACAGAAAACACGGAGTGAATTTTGCTTCATAGTTTTCTTTTTCAGCTTTGGTAATTTGTTCTTAATTTCATATTTAAATTAATTGTTTTTTTACTGTTAGAGAATCTTATCTCATTATTCTTACTGCATTGTCCTAGCTTTGTGGTTTTTCCTCTACATGGAAAAGAACTCTAAAGAGAATAAAGCTTTTTTTAAAAAAAAAATTCACAATGGTATAGAAAAGTATTTATAATTAAAAATTATACATATAATAAATTGATTCTTTATATTCCCTTTAGGATAGTTAAAATTTATTTCTTCCTGTGTATATTGAAAATTGGAAAATGAAGTTTGTTTTCAAATGATACTGGTTCATACATGACATACGTTTAGCTTTTTTTGTTAGTGTTTGATTAGTTATAAAGCATACATAACTTGAAAATTAATTGGTAGGCTGATTGTACAAGTAAAACCATAACATGGTCATAAAGAAGTCCTTAAGATAGAGCAAGCATCTTTCTTTCCGTTTAATTTATGAAAGTAATTGAAATATGCTGCAGTATTATCCTCAGCACATATTATATCTAATGGACAATTAATTTAAGCTTATTTAAGAAAGTGCAGGGAAGGAGCAGAAGGGATGGGCCACCGTTAAGAGAGGATGTGAACATCAAGTATGGTGGATCCGAAATGAATCAGCAACTTGCTATTTCAAGGCGAGCATCTGATGTGATGTACAGCTTTCAGATGCCTGGAGCTGGCACGTGTTAACAACATTGTCAAGGTCTCTTGCTACTGCTGGTTGAAAACCAAAGATATTGCTTTTAGGAAAGCACTTTCAGAATTGTGGTTTTGTTCCAGTGAGGGAAGAAATGAAAAGTCTCCATTTTGTCTTGACAAAGACAAGATGGATGCACTTTTTCCTTCCTCCTCCCTTCTGCCAGCACAGTGCTATGAGGCATGCTGGCTTGACTCCTCAACTTCACTCAAGCCCTGCCCTGGGCTCTGCGCGGCAGGGCGCTCCATTCCTTGGTTTGCCAGCAGACCTTCTGGATCTTTTTGGGAACATTCATCATCCAGATGTGACTATGGGGACACTTTCCAGTGAAGAAGTCTAAAATTTCCCATTATCCTTAGGATATTCAGTCTCAATATGCTCCTGTCCAGGTCAGCATTACAAATCTGGTTTAGGATGTTGGTATGTTCATTTGTGGCTTATGTGAGTTAAGGATTTAAGTCTTCTCCAAGTTCTTAACTCACAAATATCCACATCAGGGACAGTCAATGTCTACATAAACATGTGTTGGGAATTACTAGGTCATGTGCTCTTTCTCTAGAATTATGCCTCTTTCAATCTTCTTTTCTTTTCCTGCTGCACTTTGGCTTGGAGGAAGCAGCTGAAAACCTTCCAAAATTACCTGGTCAGTAAAGTGCATTTTGTGATGATGTTCACATGTAACAAAATCAATTAAAAGTAAATTAAAACTAGGGTTTCCAAATAGATTACAACAGTATGTTTAATGGGTGATAGTATAAGAAGTTACAGGTCGTTCTGAGAGAAGATGGGGAACGTCCATACTGATCTTCAAGAAAGGATGCCCCATGTAAGGGTCACTGTGATGTTAGAGCAGTCATGTTTCAGTGAGTACACGTGCGCTTCTCTCTTTGCTTTGCAAGTACTTCAATGCTGGCTTTGCTCATCTTGCTCATGTATAAGACTGACGTATCCACTGAGTTATAGAATCAGCTACATTGGAAAAGACCTTCGAGATCATCAAGTCTAACCATCAACCTGACCTGTCAATTCCTGTCACTAACCCATGTCCCTTAGTACTGTGTCTTCATGTCTCTGATACCTCCACAGCTTCCCTGGGCAGCCCATTCCAGTGCTTGACCACCCTATTCGTGAAGAATTTCTTATGTCCAGCCTAAACGTCCCTCAGAACAACTGAAGACTGTTCCCTTGCATCCTATCACTTGTCACCTGAATTTCCAATGGGCTGCTTTGTTCGTTTCTGTCTGCAGCTTGTTGGCTTTGTTTTTCCATCATAGACTCAGTGCACCCATTTGCTCTGCTAAAGGTGTTTGGTGATGTCCCACCTTTATGGCCTGGCCTTCCCTGTGCCACAAGGCCCCATGGGGCTGTTGCCGTAGCATTCCCCTACTCAGGCTTCTTATCTGCCTTCTTCTGTTCCCCCCCGGTGGACTTCTCCTCCAGTTTTGCACAGATTTTCAAAGAAGGCCGGCCGTGGGCCTGTGTTAGTAAGGCAGACAGAGCCTTTACACTGTAGGGCCTGGGAGAAGTTTTTGCCTTGTGGTTTCACACGTCACCCTAGTAGCACCCTCTTGCTTCTTGTACCTCCTCCCCTTCTTGAATGCTCAGCCCAAAGCCAAGGACAAAACACCTCAGCTGTCCCCTGACAGGGCTGCAAGGTCCAGAATGGCCAGGTGGGACACCAGGGCTGCTTGGCAGCTGGCAGGGCTCCTGGGCGGCAATGGGCAAGGTCCAGGGGAAGGCACTGCAAATGCAAACACACCTCTCCTTCGTGTTTTTTTTGGTGCTGGGTGCCTTGCCTTAGCTAGTAACAGCTACAGGATTATTTGAGTAACTCCTACTGAGGGGCCGCATGCTTCACGCACAAGCAGCACAGCATGTTGTCAGAACGTCTTCTGTTTGGTTTTGTGGTTGCCCGTGCCTCAGTAACATGCTATGACAAGAAAATACAGGCATGGAAGAATTGAAAAAGACAGTTTGTTGTAGTCCAGGGGACTGGCACCAGAGAGAAAAATCTCCCTCCGTCCCTGCCTCTATCACCACTTGGTGAGAGGACTTCAAGGAAGTCACTGGGTATCCATCATCCCCTGCCCAAGATTCACTCCTGAAGATTTCCAGGAAGCCCAATGTAATTTATACGTCTTTTATGAAGGAAAACCCTACTTTCTGACTTCATCCTGTGACTTCCAGGGAACAAATCATTCCTGTTGTATGAGATATTGACAGTGGCTCCTTATTAAATGGTTACAGGTTCAAAGAATAAGTTTTGGTGACTGTTTTGTAGCTGGATTTATGGCTGTCAGTATTATAACTAGAAAACTTATGATAAATGTTGGTTCTTTTCCTATTACTAATACTCTCCTATTGCAGCATGGAAGCACATGCACTGGCATAAATCTATGTAGAAAGAATTATAATGTATTACACATAACAGAAAATGAGAGAAAAAGACAGGGACAATAGAAGAAAAGCTTTCTACAAAGCGAGATGATTCAAAATAGAATAGATATAAAATGCAGCACTAAA
The DNA here is from genome assembly GCF_011077185.1 of Oxyura jamaicensis. Lineage (NCBI taxonomy): Eukaryota > Metazoa > Chordata > Aves > Anseriformes > Anatidae > Oxyura > Oxyura jamaicensis. Next base: position 38,585,278 of record NC_048895.1, on the reverse strand, counting down.
CTGTAAGGATAGAGAAAACTCCATCTGTTAACCTATGATAGTAAGACTGAATCCTCTGTCTCTTGTACTACGAATAACGTATGTCAAACGTTATTGATGGCTGTAGATGTTTTCAAGAATGGATGAAAACTGATTCACTGAGTTTAACTGTATAGTAAATAAAAATGCTAGGCAGGTAGTGCATCAAAAAATATGGTATCTGGGATTTTTAGCAGTTGAGAAACACTTTTAGGTTTTTATTTTCCTCTTACCAAGAGAACCATTTTAAATAATTATTTTAAAAACTAATAATTCGTGATTGCCACATCTGGCATAATTCCAGAGGAGTGTATGTGTCTTGGAACACCTCTCTGCCCTTGCTGGCAGAGATGTAGATTCACTGGATAAACTTGTTCCCAAATTCAAATCAGTTTTGATTGCAAAATAAATATTTTTGCCTCTCAGTTTTGTTCTGTGAATTCTTAACCGGGACTTTAGCTCCTCTGGCATCAATGTCCATGGCTATGAAAAGGCACCTGGAGGCACCGTAAGCTCCTGCACTGGAATAGAACAAAGCAGTTTTATTTCTTTATTTTTATTTCTGTCCCTGGAACTGCCTCTTTCTTGTGGCTTTCTGACAAAGGCATGGAAAAATAAAGGTGGTTCCTTAAGTGAGGGCTTCCTGTAGCTCCAGAAGAGATGTGTATTGCTGAGATGAAGGAGCTGTTGAGATGAAGGAGCTGTGTCTCTTCAATACCTTCTGGTACACACGCTTTTTTGGTTCGTTTCCTTCAGTTCTTTCTGCTGCCCCAAACCTGGTTTATTCTAGCTGGACATCAAAGTAATAAAGGAGGAATGAGTCATCTATGCCTCTGATGAGATAAAGACATCTTAACACCAAGTTTTATTTTATTTGCCTGTTATGGTGCACGAGGGAATTCTAAATAGCCAAATGAGCTTTCTGTATACATCTGTGATTAGTAAAAGTGACAGTTCCCAGAAAATGATAAACCCTAGAAAAATATTTTTTTGACAACTGAAAAAATAAAATGGTATGAGATTTTTTTCATGGTGGCTACATGCCAAAGCATTGTAAACACGTGATCAGAGCTGATCAAGACACTTACGAAAGGAAGCAGTAAAAAATATTAAAAAATAAGCTATTTAAAATTTCCACCTATAATTAAGAAGCCAAACTATGTGTTAAATAATAGAACCCCTTTTTAATGGTAGATCTGATGAATTTGAATCCAGGTGCAACTTGATTAATCCATTTTATTCCTATATCTTTATAGCCTGTCACACAGCTGAGTCCTCTTTAGAGACAAAGTGAAAAAAAGTTCAGGGACTTTGTCAAGCCCTTGCAGGAATGGTATGTAGGAGCAAGGAATGGATGATCTTCCTAGTGAAAGTCAGTCAGGAACCATCATCCCAACCATATCTGCTGACATTGCTGTCTTTAAAATAGTGTCAGATCTCGTCCTGACACTATTCTGGGATAATCAGGTGACTCCAAGGGCGTAACACGTCCTGATTTAATTTAGGTGGCTCTATCCAAGTAATGAACTGAAAAATCAGCAAGCTACCTGTGTGACGTTAGCAGATTTCAGACAAAATTGTACAGCAACAGCTTCCTACCTGGCATAGTTCCTGAGGAAAATTTTGTAATTTAATTACTCTCAGGGAAAAGTCAGTTCTATGTCCTTTAAAATACTTTCTCTCATGGTGGCGAAAGTGGCTTTGTATGGCGGTACCTCTTGGTAGGTCCTTTTCACATCTCAAAGTCTAAAGGACTTTCTGGACATCTTTAATTCTTTGCATTCAGGAAATGGAAATGCCCCGAGCAATATTTTTTCTTGCTGTTGATATATGGGTATGCGTGGGAGGTGTCTGTCCAGCCAGAACTGCATAAAGCCCCTTATGATATGCATTGTCTTTTAAATACTTCTGTCTGGGATCCCAGAGCAGTTGTAATAATTGAAGAAGACAGGACGTTTTTTCAGTGCTCGCTACAGAACTGCACTTCAGAGAGTATTTATCTTGTAGGGAAGAAAGATTGTAAAAGCTCTGCAGTGGAGATGATGGACATCGCTCTTTCAGATATATGAAAGAAAGATGAGCAATGTTTAAGCTGAAAACATGTCTGCGAATCAGTCTCTCTTAAGAGGGCATTATTCTTCCTGACATGAGTTGCAATTTTTTTATTTTTTTATATTTTTTTCTCCGCTCTCTGTCCCTTTGCCTTTCCTTTACCCTTTTCCATGCTCAATACCCATGCACAGCTGCTGCCTTCATACCACTTCTGCCTTTCCTCCATCTGTGTGCCCTTCGGAGCCAGCATTTCAGAGAAGAGAAATACACAAACCATTTATTCATTCATTCAGCTCTTTCCTGCCTCTTCCTTGTTTGCAGAGCGAGCAGGAAGCTATTTGTGACTGGTGACTCACCATCAGATTTTACGAGGGGACTGTGCTGAGCACCACTGATTCACACACTCGCGGCTTTGTCAGAGGTCAATGCCTTGGCAGCGCTCCCCTGCAAATATCGGGCTGCTGCTCTCGAGAGCGTTAAGTCATTTCTGCCTTCCATGGTAGTGTGTCTTGCATGGAGCAGCTGCTGGAGGGGGCTGAGGTGACAAATCCTGCCTCTTCATGGGATGGAGCTCTTACCTGGCATCCAGCTGCCACGCCCCCTGCAGCCCCCTTCCCGTCGTCCTCACCCTGAAGTCTGCACCCGGTTTCACTTTCCTTCATGGAGACTTTCATTTCCTTCATGCTTCCCACTTGATTGTACTTCTCTAATGCTTTCTTCTGCATGGTTTTGGGCATGCGCGCATGATGAAACTGTGGTAAGCTGTGTATTCAGGAGGGAGGTCTGAGAGGCAGTCCTGAGAGCAGTAACACAGCTGTCTAATTAACTTGGCTTTCTTCACCCATGTTAACGACATAGTACTTAATTTCTTGCAAATGAGCCACTCTACAGGTTGTGTGCAAGATCTTGAAAACAAAAAGGTTGGTTGATGGCTTACCAGTAATGGAAAACACGGAAAGTTGATACAAGTTTGAAAATATTTTCTTTGTGTTGTAGTCATTTTCAGACTGGGAAAAAAAAAAAAAAAAAAAAAAAAAAAAAAGTCATTCATTTTACTTCTGAAATGTGTTGAAAACCTTGGAATATGATGATAGAAAAGCTGAAGGAAGCTTCCCAGACACTAGTACGTGTTTTTGCCACGTGGCACAGCCGGTTGGTCCTGCTCCTGGATTCCCCTAGCCCTACTCCAGTGGGACGTCTGCTCGGAGCCCTTTGGGAAATGCAGGGCTCCTGGGGTGGATCTCCTTCCCACCCTGCTCTGTAGTTGCCGGCTGTCCTGGGGAAGCTCCTGTTCAGCTGAGCTCCACCACAGCCATGTGCTGCTGGGTGCCTGCTTTGTCCTGCTGCTGGAGTCTCCCAGGTGGGATGTGTTGAGGGGCACTCCCCAGGCTGCCCACCCCACCCCTGGGTGGATCCGGATTTGTCCTCTCCCAGTGTCCAATATCCAGCCAATAACATCTCTGTGCATGGGGGAATACCAGACTTGTTGATGACGCTTCTTCCTTCTTCATGACAATGGTGTTTCCATTCTGCCTCTGGTCACATCGCTTATCACAGTCTCATGGGAAAATCATCAGTTCTGATTCCTCTCCCTATTCCTCCTCAGGGTTTTCCTGATATTCTCTGTTCACTTTTTTCCCTGTTTGGACAGCCAGGATTTGGAGGGGACCTAAGCTGCAGGTATGCTTGGTGCCAGCAGCTGGAGAGGCTGCAAGGCAAAACGGAGCGGAGTTTCCACTGTGAATTTCTCTGAAACTTGTAGAAGCCTCACATCTTCAAGACTTTCAGCTGCATTACAGTTTGGAGTGCTTTCGTTGGAAAACTGGGAGGGGGGGGAACCACCTGTGAAGAGGATATTTCTTTGTTTTGTATTACTGTGATTTCATTGTAGCTGATGTTGCAAAAATTGGTTAACCTGATGTTAAACTTGCTTATTTGTGTGAAAACGTGTTTCACTGGAGAGCAGCTGAGGTGCTAAGTTTGCTGATGGCTTTAGCTTATTTGGGAAAGAGAGGAAAATTATAAAGAATTGCAGAGGGATTTTAGGAGATGGAGATAATGCAGTACACAGACACCATGTGAAGCTCAGCAATTTTTTCAAGTGGCTGGAGGCTGGGGAAATGGTGCGTGCCTGGGGATCGTTTGTGTTACTGCCTGGGAATTTGCTTTTGGCTACTGCTGGAGATAAGTCTGAGCTCACTGGGACCCTTTCCGAGGCAGTGCAGTACTCCTGTGCTCTTACAAGCCTACAAGTTTCCAAAAATGTCTTTAAAAATGCAATAAAAATTGTTTCAAGCATGACAAAGAACTAAGGAGAGGAAAAGCACAGAAGTAAGATTTAAACAAACAAAAAACAAAACCACATAAATTGTACTTGGGGAAAAAGGACTATATAATGGAGAACTTAGGATATAGTTCGCTAAAAATGTTTTATGTGAAATAAAATGTGTAAGACAAAATTTTGTAATAGAAAGCCTTCAGGTATCTCACTTCAGTAGCCAGTTCTCTGGTTTACTGAAATCTTTGTGAGAATCAAATGCGTTCAGGCCATTGGGCAGGAAAATCTTTAGTTTGGCTGGTTGTTCAAAGCAGACTTAAGCACAAAATTCTCCAAGAAAAGATTAAAATCATACATTTACGATGACTGCCCTAAACTTCTGGAGAAACAAAATCTATTACAAAACTGGTTTGTTTTGCTTGGAAAGAGGCAGTCATTGATGCTTGTTGACTTATCATGGTCACCATTTAAAGTACACAGTTGCCTGCCACCAGGGAGTCTGAGAAATTGCTTGTTTTCTCTACTTGGAGGGAAAGGACTTCTTGTTTCAGATGTTACCTTGCAAGAATGGCCATGTAATTTGCAATTACGGATGTAGATAGTATTAATCTTTCTTTTCTTGACTCCACTCAGAAAATCAACATTTTCCCCCTAAATGTTTTCCATGTAGATGCCAGTTTCAGAGGTAATCCCTAGGGTTTTTGATAAGGTGTTAGCATGTACTTCTCCGTTGGCTTTGTTCAGGATTGCTGCGTGCCTCATCATTTTCGTCAATTCATGAGCGGTTTGCTTCAAAAGCAAATGTTGAGATGGGAGTGTGCAGTCTTTGGCTTCTGTATATCTCTGTGTATAATTGATGTTTTTGGTGAAAATTAGAAATGTACCATCTTGAAATCTTTTTATTCTAAAGAATAATCCTTCGTGGTTTTTGTTTTGTTTTGTTTTAATAGTTAAAGCCAATTTTTCCCTTCTGAGGCAGCAGTCATGTTACAGAGGTTCATTTTATTCTATTTGCCTCTCAAGGGGTTTGATTTGGGGTTTAAGATGCCTTCCTCCAAGCTATTCTACGATTGTACGATCCACCTGATTTTGAACTACAGGTTTTAAAACTAAAAAAAAACAACAACAACAAAAAAAAACTGTCTTGAGATGGTCCTGATCGTTACCCATAAAAAGTATTAAACCTACCCTTAAACTTATTTTAGTGTGAGGTAATCTACGTTTTTTCTCAATCTCTAGATTTGTCACATTTAAAGTTTAAGCCAATGGGATTTGGTAGAGAAAAGAGAAGAGCTGAACTCCCAGTTGTAATTTTCTTGTAACTAGGCATAGCATGTTTTGGTTGAAAGCCTGATAAGCTGAGTATGATTTTTCTATAATCTTAAATGTCTGAAATTTACTGCTGTTTTACTGGACTTGACTTTTAATGCTATAGCACATTTTACAGGTGCCTGTAGAAGGATTTCGTATGTATCCTTCTAATTATTCAAAGTGGAGAAAAGGGTTAAATTTGATGCCTTTCTTCTATGCAGTGATCTTATTTTTGCATTGCTGATGTACTGTATGAAATGCATTACCATTTGAAATCTTGATTTCCTGCAGCTTAGGTAATTATACTTCTTTGATGCAAATAGAGAAAGAAATGGGCACAATGTATAAAAGATCCTCTGTGAAGGATTTATTGGGAGATGATGATCTTTAAATTATGAAAAAAGAACGGTGGTAGTGAGATACTAATGAAAATGAAACACATGCATTTGTAGACATGATATATATATATATATTTTTAAATAGATGTTCTGCTTTTTCTTAGAGACTGAAAAAGCAAAATACAAATCTAAAAACAAACAAAAAACTGTTTGTTCTCCATCCTCTCCTAGAGCTTACTCTTTGGAAACAAGCACACAAACCTGCTTTGCATGTGTTCAAACCATTTTTCAAAATCCTCTAATTCTTAATAGTGTTACAAAAATATGGTTAAGCAGCTTCTGTGTAGAAAGATAGAAGCTGTCTGTTGAGAAAAAACATATGAAAACAAACAATTTCAAACATAAATCTGGAGTTCATGCAAAGTTGTAAGTTCACAGGATGCACAGTAAAAGCTCTGTCGATACCATGTGCTCTGGTTGGTGCCTGTGTGGAATATAAATCACTCTTTCAATGTAATCTCTTTTAAAATAATAGTAGTAATAAAATAGAATGTATTTGTTAAATAGAAATGAAATAAAATATTTTCTAGTATTCCACCAGGGTGAAACAACTATAACTGCTTTTTTTCTCTCACCCTTCTGGTATCTATAGCAATGCAGAATCACAGTTTTGTACTTGTAGGATTTGTTAGGATCACAATTACCCTGTTATGTTGTATAAAGCACAGTTATAAAGTTACATAGCTTCATGGGTAGCATGAGATAACAGTCATGAATAATAAAGACAGAGGGATAAAGTTGTGACCGCACAAGGGTATTGTGTTTTAATCAAAGCATCTTTTGTTGTTGATGTGTTATTGAATTATTTTAATTGTTTTACTATGGGCTTTTGAAATAGATACAACGTAGAAAAAGAACAGTAACCTATCCTTTAAACCTTCACCAGCCTTGAAATCCTCCTCCTCTATGAGGAGTTGATGGGTAAGGGACAGCGGGCGCTGGATGCTTTTGCCCTTTTCTTTCACTAGTTGCCTGTTTCAGAGGGGTAGTGTTAATGAACTCTGGTGATGCTCAGTGGTGCTCATCAGTCACACATGGCATTAAGATATTTTGCTTTGCAAAATTCCCGACCACTGTCTGTGTGTAGGTAGGGAGGTGCCAGCACAGGAGCGAGGCTGTGTGCAATGCTGGGCCCATTCTGGCAGACTCGCTTGTGGTGCCATGCTGCTGCTGGAGTATCCCTACGCATTTTCCTTATCCTCATGTAAATGTTTGGGTCCTCATTCCAGTTTTCTTATTTTATTTGGGTAATGCTGATTTTTCATTCTTGAGTAAGAAAACCTAAAATCACTTTTGTGCTTCTGACACGAGACTTGGAGTCTAAACAGACTGTGGTCACTTACTTCAAACCCAAATACAATTCTGAGCAATATTTCAACATTTTTGTAATGCTTCTATCTGAAAACAGACAGAACTGTGCATTAACAGCCTGCATGCAGGCTTCTTCCAAGGTGGTTTGTGCTTTCACAGAGGCTTAGTTGAGATTTCTCTCTGAATTTCACTCATCCTTTCCTGGCCAGATGGCAGAGCCTAGGATGGGAGACTAGAAAGCATAGGAATTGCTCAGCCACATGCCTGCTGTGCGGAATCCCAGACGGATCACGGGGGCATCTCAGTGGGCCTCACCTGGAGGACAGGACCAGCTCAGCCTCCAGAGTCCAGGTCAGCAGGGGTGCAGGAGAAACCCTGAGGCTCCCCCAGGGCATTGCTGGGGAGATGAAGCCCCTCCTGCAGCACGGTGAGCTGTGGGCAGACATGGAGGCTGGATGCCAGCCTTGTGCCTGGGAGAACTACCATTTCTGGGCAGTTTGCAGGTCCACCCAACATTGCCTGGACGTACGGCTCTGTACACATGCCGTGGTGAGTTTCATACAGAGCCCATGATCTTAGAGAACCTCTAAACCTGGTGTTGGTTCCCCAGGCCTTGGAGCTCTGCTTTGAGCCAAATGGGCTGCCCTCAGCTTTCTGAGCTGCCTTCACACCTTCTTCTGCTGTCTGCCTCTGCATTTGTTTAAAAACTGTGGCAACAACAACAGCAAATTAAGAAAATAAAAGCCTCCCACCCTCTCTTTCTTCTGTCATCCTCTGGATCCTGCAACCATCTTTCCTCACACCCCCCATTTCCCATCTCTCTGCACAGGGCATCGAGCAGGCCTCTCCTTGCTGGGAGGTGTCCCTGGCAGGAACACTGTGTACAACGGGAGGAAAAATGGCCTGGCTTTCAGTTGCTTTCAGTTGAAGCGTACAGTGCCAAAAAAGCCTTGAAAAGCATGTAAAGAGAAAAAAAAAAAAAAAGAAAAAAAAAAAGTTTCTTTTATTTTGCACCCTTTTGGCACTTTTCTGATAGAATATGGGAGAAGCAATTCAGGAAATAAGCTAACACATCCTGTCTAGTCTATATTGAAAACATATTTTTAAGTTTTGTACTTTAGCTTTTACTGGGCATTTTACGGAGCAACTGAATGAGGAATATCCTGATGTCAACCTACTTAGCCACGTTTTGACTCCATGGGATCCTGGGTAGTCCCCAAAGTGGAAGTTTGCCATAGCCATAACGTTGTTTCTGAGACTTTGAAAGCAGAAAAAGCCCATTGGCAGAGACCTGTAGCCCAAATATTTGAACTGGGAAATCAGTCACTGAGAAGAGAGGTTGACGTGTTGTTTCATTTTAACAGTACAAATATTGCTCTCTCTGGAGCACAGGCATTTGTACCTGTTTCATCTGCGAAAAAGGTATTGGGATGAGGAAATTCAAAGGAAGGTATTCCTCTTAAGTCTGTCAAGTACTAAAAACTATGGGTACTCTTTCATTTGTATTTCTAATTCTATTCTAATGAAACAAAACGAGAATAGTATGGTTCTTCAGACATCTACCTAAAGTTTATGGTGTGATTATTCCTCCATATATAACGCATTCGTCCTTGTTTTTTGGATTTTTTTTTTAATATCTGAAGGTTACTCCTTAGGTCATAGCTTTTATAGGTTTAGCGTAAGCCTTTAATCTCACTTTAATGATTTTTGGTTGTAATTTACTCTCATAATGATTACTAATAAATCTACCACATAGCAAAGTACAGTACATCCTGTAGTATCAGCATTCTTTATCTTATTTGTTTATATCTAATTAGCAGAAAAAATACTGCCCATCTCTTCTTATTTCCCGCAAAAGGACCTTCCTAGATGCTGTAATAGCTTTGTGTCTTCCTAGACATGCAGAGGAAGAGTGATGGAGAAGAGGAGCAGTCATATTTGGCTACCAACATCTCGGTCACGGAAACAGCGTCAGTTGTGAGGGAAAGCATTGCTGATTTTTTTGCTGTCATTGCCTGGGGTTAAGTTGCAATAAGGATTATACTAAAACAGAAAAGGTTTTAAATATTGGGTTTTATCACCCCCTATAAAATCAGTAATACAATTTGACTATCTGGGGTTTGTACAATGTGTACTTATGCCTTAATAACAGAAGACATCTGCTGAACTAATTTGCTCAGCAATTTAGAGAGTTGCATAGACTGTGAACTGATGGATATTCGGTTAGCTCAGAGCCATTTGAATTTCCTATATTTTATGCATTCTAGCAAAATTACTTGTTCCTTGGCTATTTTGCTATCCTGTATTTTCACAGAAAAATAAATGTGTTAAAACTTTCTAACTCTTCTTTGTTCCCATCTCTTGTGACTTCCCTTCTACTTTCAGGAGGCTACTTCCAATACATTTCTTCTAGCGGCAAGAAGAACATTTGCTGGCTGTGCCTCTGCCATCTCCACTGTCCTTTGGTCCCTCAGTGAAAATGCTCTGGCAAACGAGTCCATTGGTTCCTTTCCCTGAGAGGCAGAGTCAGTCCTCGTCCTAGTTCCTGTATTCTCCACTTTGAGTTTCTGGCCTTCCCTTGTCCCAGACCTATAGCTCCAAACAGGCGGCCCCTTAACTGTGAGAGCATTGCTAGCAAGCTTCAGGAGAGAACACTTGCAGTGTTCGATAACTCATCCTAGCCAAGTACAAGGTAGGGGAGGTGCAGTACCGCCGCTTTTCAACTTCCTCCCAGCTGGGTTATAAAACATCATTATTTTTTCTCCAGTGCTCTCTGCTGCACCCTTTTAGAAGTGCATGTATGTTTCTGGCTTTAACCTCTAACTGTAAAGTCCCTGAGGGTTTTTGACTGATGCCTGACTGTGCTGTTGTAAGCACGCTGATGCTGGCTGTGTTTCAGCTGGTAGCATGATTTAATAAAAAAGCAGCACCGACTCACATTGTTGAGGACTCAATACTGATTTATGGCTAGGCAGCAGAGCAGGACATGAAGTTTTGGGAAAATATTTGACTTCCCCACGTGTCTCTGAAAGAAAATTACCAGGGAAGTTTTTTACCAGTAATTCTCAAATCTCCATATCTGCAAAATCTTTCTGATTTTGCAATAACCAGCTTTTCCGCTCACTGAAGAGTTTTCTTCAGTTTAGAAGGTACAAATATGAAGTTCCTTTCCATTCTGAAGTGCCTCTAGGTTTTCTCTATTTTTTTTTTTTTTTCTTATTGTATTTTTGGGGGAGATTCAGCACTTCATACCTGCATCCATCAGTAGAGAACACAGTACAAGATCCAAGACCCTGGAGCTAAGGCCTTCAGAGCAACTATGTGCATCATGATGAGGGAAATCATAACTAATGAACATTAGACAAACGTTACATCAGTAGTTGCCAGGTGAAAACCACTGATGCAACTAACATGAAGGCCATGAGTGCACCAGTTTTATCGATAAGGTTAACACTAACATCAGTGTGTGCACTGCAAATTGGTTGGTTATTGTCTGCTTAAATTACCTTTAAATTACTTTATCCTGTTATTTGAAGGCTCTGTAGTTGCTCATTTCCTTCCCCCACATCTTAAAATTCTGTCTTTGCTCCCAAGAAACCAGGGCTGTTTTCATTAGTTTGTAATCCCAGCTAGTGTGTGCAGTGGTGTCTGGTGTGCTTTGTACCAGTGAGGAGGAGGAATGACCCTTTTGAGGAGAGTAAAACGAGGCCCTGAGCCACGCTCTCACTGCTGAGTCCCAGCCCACATCATTGCTGTTGACACACGTCGAAGATGAGGTGCCATGAAGCTGTTCCAACCTCATTCCTCCCAGGCAGGTTTTATTACGACACACTATAGGTGATATTTCAAGCTTTGTTTATTTTTTTTACACAAGTGATGACATGGCTGGCATATTTAGATGTTTATTGTTAATTATCACCAATTCATTAAGGGATTAGTAACTGTTCTGCGGGCACATGCTGAGTACAACCACGTTGCTGCTCTCTCTGGATGAGCTGACCAGAGGAGCCGTGTTCTGCTCTCAGACTTCATCTGCGGTCAGGGCTGGATAAGACTTTGTTCCTGGATAAGGAGTCCCTTCGGTCTTGTTTCTTAATGAACTGTTATTGCTGGCCAATAGAATATCTGTTCAAGCCATCAGTTCTGACTTTGCTCCTTACTCTCTTGCTTTAAAGCATTCCTACCTCACACAGGCAACAGGGGAGGAAATAACAGTATGGAAAATGTTGGGTTGGGTTTTAACTGTGATGTAGCACCACAGGCTGCACAGGAGCTTCTGTAGTTCCCCCAAATATTATTTGGTTCACGGAAGTTGAAGATACGACTGCTTGATTTGCAAAGCAGTGTCAGGGCTCTTTGCAGAATTTCAATGTGCTGAGAAGCAGAGTCCTTGGCAGGTGGCATCTCCTTTATCTCCTTTCTGCTGTTGATGCATTAAAAATATTTGGGGGGCGGTGCCAAAAGAACCGTTTTCTGCCAGGTGGAAAATAAATCTAAAACTGTTCCTTTAGCATAAAAAGAAGAAATAGGTAGCTGACAGGGACAGAGCACAGCTGTTCCTGACCTCCATCAGAAAGAGCTCGGTTAGAGGCTGAATACTGCTGTGAAAGTCAGTCTTGCAGCGTCTGTAGGTCACGGAGAGGATGTGCACGGCAGCGCTGGAGAACGAATGTCACATTTTCATTACATATTTGCTCAGAACAGAGCTCTCTCACAGGAAATACATTAGCCCTATTTCTTTGCCTGATGTCCTGCTAATGGAAGAGAGTGAGTGACAAGGGAAGTTCATGGGTTGATTTAGGAGGAAAGACTTTTTAAAATCACACAGCTTTTTAAAATGCTACTCATGGTAGTAAAAGCATAGTTTATTCCCATGCATGTGCACGTAAGAGATGATATTCAGCATCTGCTGATATGAACTGACATGTTGACTCTGTTGTTCTGTGCCCTTGCAGCAGCAAAACAGGTATTTTTCCCACAAACAGCTTAAAAGCCACACAGGCAAATCCCAACGCAGCATCATGAGGCTTCACGTAGATATGAAGTAAATAGCCTAAATGCAGATGCGAGCCATGGTTTGAATGGGAAATTAAGAGCAAAATGTCTATCGAAATACTGTAATAAATGCTCAGCAGAAATAATAGATACCACTAGTGACTCTGCTGTACAATTCTGCCTATATTTCAAACCACATTGATTCTGTTCACCAGTAATCAGTAATTCATTCTTATTTAGAAATAAATTAAAATGTTTTATAATATTATATATGTCATGGTATTGAAGCATCAAGGCAGATAGACTTAAATTCATTGCAGTCACTGAATGAGGATGTGGTAAGGTAGGTGATCACTGTGAAAAAAAGCAATGAAGGCTGCAAGGGAAATGTAACTTCTGTTTCACAGTCTCATTTTCTCTACTACAAACATCGCTTACTGTCCAGAGATCCCAGGTGTATGGGCCTTCCTTCCTGAGATTGAATCGAAAATCTATTATTTGAAAAGTTAGTATCAGCCAAATCTTTGAAAATTGAGATTCTTTGAACAATGCATGCTGCCAGATGCACTTTTAATTAACTGTGCTCCTAGTTACAGCTTAATTACATTTTTTGGACATTTATTCTTTTTGGAAAATAGCTTTTTAATGGAAAATCATATTCTTTGGCCTCTGAGGAGCAGATTTGCTGTTGGAAGAGTGAGCTTGATTGGTTACACTTTGAAAATAGGTCAGTGGCTAATAGAGTTTGTATAAGGACTAAAAAGCACTTTATCAGCGCTCATTAGGCATTGTGGTTATAAGGTCTCGCTGTTAAAACAAACTTGAGAGTTTCAAGCAATAACAGGCTACTCCATAGATCTAAACCATTGCATATTCATAACATAAAACAAAGTTTGATTAAAACAACAGTTACAAGAGTTGCCAGGGGCCAAAATGTGCAGTCATCTGGATATGATCCAGTTTTGTTCATTATAAGGGGACAAATCCAGTTTCTCTTCCTGCTGTACACAATTAATATATTGTTAGTGTTCAGTGAGTTATAATAATCAATTGGCATTTAACATGCCATCAATGCAGATCGTGGCATAACAAAACCTAATGAGAGAATTTCATGCAGATATGTGCAATCATATATGTAGCGATCAGTTTGAATATTGTCAGTGATTTAAAACGAGCTGTGTGTTCGGTGTTTATCATAAAAGCTCCTTAGCAGTCGTACACATTTACGCAGTGTGTTCTGGTTAGCACAGCATGGAGCTGACAAGGCTGTTGGGTTTTTCTGCTTGCTCGTTGTTAACACTCTGCCAGGCAGCAACCACGGTTCAATTTAGAAAAGAAAGGGCGTCAAGAAGTATGCTCTGATATAGAGTTGCATTTACATAAAATGATCTTCTCTGTGATGCATTCTGATGAGTGAAAATTGATGTATGTTACAGGCAAGCGTGTGTTTTGGAGGGATGCATGCTGAGCTTCTGAAGCTGCCATGGCACGACAGGTTACATGGGTGAGCTGCTCTTGGAGGTGGGCAGCAAGGGAGCAGGCGTGCATGGCCTAGGTAGAGAGAGCAGGAGGGCCTCTGAATGTTATCAGTGTCAGCTGAGCATTTGCAATTAGCTCTTAAGATTAGTCTTGCAGAGGTTGTGAAATACACACACTAAACCTGTGGCTTCCGATTAGTTTTCAGTGCAGGTTGCTTGCTAGAAAAAGGCTACCCTTAGTGAAATGGCGGCACAGATTTTGATAGAGAACAAACCTTGTGAACTACTACTATCAATAATGATTACATCATTCGAAGCAACTTTTCTAATTAATGAAATCAGTTGCTAATTCATGTTCCATCTGGATGCTTACATGGCTGAAGAAATTACCCTTTTCTAGAAGCACTTGTGCAGAGGCAGCAGCGAGGCATAGGAGTGGTATAAAGGTGGCTCCAAGGGAACCCAAGCTTAAAATTTTTGACCCCAGCCTTGGAGACTATGTTTTTTGACCCCAGCCTTGGAGACTATGTTTTTGCACTTCTCTGCCCTTAAAACTGGAGTGTGCTGCCTATCCTGCTGGAGGCAGGCACTGGTGCCAGCCCCTGCTCCAGCCGTGGGGCTGACTGCACAGTGCCAGTGCGCGGGGAGCGCGCTCTTTCCCCTGGCCATGTGTGCCTGGAGCTGCAGCTGGGTGCTGTGCGTCTGCCGGAGAAGGTGCAAGTAGACCCTTACCGTGCCACTCTGGTAACAGGTTAAGACTGGCTACAATGAACAGATTTGTAGATGCTGGCATTTTGGATGTCTGTGGGTTTATTTCCCTTTTTTCTTAAAAAAATAAAAAAAGACACCTGCTTAAAATTTTATTATTGTTGTAACATAAGTTACTGCAGCAAAGAAGTCTCAGAGTTTAGTAACTTTAATGTTTTGTAGCATCTTTAAAAAGCCTCTGTACTGAGAATACTACCTTATTTGTTCATGCACACTCAATGGTGTTCATCCTTGTAAGGTTTATTTTTCTTTCATGCTCTTACGGTATGTGAAATCATGAAAGTCATTTTATGCTATTAAATTTTATGACAGTCAGAATAACAGAGGAATGCCAAAACTTCCATCATTTCAGTTTTGTAAATGTCTTCTTGAAGGATAAAGGCAGTCGGCAGACTGTATAAACACCATTTTCAGTTTTAAGTTGGTCACTAAAGCATCCATAAGAGCAGCTTGTTCATCTAGCCCTGCAAATCTTCCCACCTGAATGGCAAAGGCCTCAATAATATGATTAAATGATGCTTAGGGGCCTCTGTTAAAATGTTTTAGTGACTTCGCACTTCACGGCAGTGAGTCAGCTCTGTCATATTTGAGATGCAGGGACTGATCACGTGAACGTTACTACTCCATTGAAGTACAGCCATGCGCTTACCACAAGTCACAACAGTGTAATTATTAAAGAAGGTGCAATTTTTCAGGAAGATAATGCGACTGTTGTTGTCTGGCTGGACGCTATTTGGTTTTGTTGTTGTTTGTTTTGGTACTTCAGTCACCTGAGGTCTAATCCTCTCCAAGAAAGGTTGCTCTTGAGGGGAAAATCTGATTACCCCATTGCTCACCTGTTTGTCTGGGCAAGGCCAGGCTGGTGCCCTTTTGTGATTTCAGAGTTGGAAATGGTGAAAAGAAAGTCATTTAAATACAGTAACAAACAGATCAGTTCACCTAAATATGTTGTGGGAAGAGCTTATTCAAGATATGGCTCTTGCAAGACCCTACCTGGAAAAATCTAAAGGTCCTGTAAAAGACCTCAGCTGACCATATCAAAAGTTTCATGTTTTATTTGAATTTAATAGCCAATAGTTATCTGTAAATCTTAGAAGTTTCTACTGTATAATACGTTGGCATGTTGTAATTAAGCTGTGAATTTGCAACACTGTGTTAAAATTCCCGTGTACACATAGAAATGCTGTCTTCGGAGGTGCAGTATTTCTCCAAACAAGGGCGCGAGCATGTTCGGGTAGCTGCAGAGCCAGGCCAAGCTCTGTGCCTGCCTGCAGCCACACTACCCTACCCATCCCTCACACCAGTGCTGCTGGTTTTGTAGCCAGGGGTGAATGGGTGGGGAGGCAGACCTGGCTTGGGGAATGAAACATTCCCCAATTCCCATTCCCTCCTGCTGAAAGCCAGCGGGGACACAAGAAGCATGAGCAGTAAGTAGCCTGGTGAAGGATCTGCTTAAAGTTGCAGAGAGCCTGCAGAAAGCCTGGCCCTGGTTGAAAATATGTAGTTTTATCCTTTGAAAGAGCCTTAGAAAAAAAGTGCAGGAAAATATTTATTTAGAAGAGTATACACATCAACAATGATTGGATGGGACTGTAATGTCTTCCTAAGCGTGCTTGTTTTGACTTTCACAGAAGTCTCCATGGTGATAAAATATTCTCATGTTAATGTCAATTAAAAATTTATTTCTGTTGTAAAATAAATCTGGATAAGAAGATTTGGTTATAGTAAATCTGTGTGGTGACATTTTCTACCCATTCAATTTTCATAAATTTCTGTGTGCCTTGGAAGAGCCTGTAATTCCGAGTTTCTAAACAGGTTTTTAGAGAAGAAAAGCAGCCCAGAAGAGTGAAGTGTTTGGAAGGGTCATGCAGCTGCCCTCCAGCTATTAACAGAGTTTAGATGTAGGGGGCAAAAGACGAAAACAATCTGTGGAAAATGGTCAGAAAATTACACTCATTTTACTTAAGCTTTTCCCTTTAAAGGTGAAAAGAAAATCAATTTGATAGTTTTGAAGATCTGCACAGTTCCATGGAAAACATAAAACCCCGCTTGAAAGAGATTTTTGAAATCTCATTCTGTATCTGATTAAAAGTGAATTCTGGACCCCCTGGTTTCAAAATGTTCTGTGAAAGACCAACCACGGTGTTCTGATCACACACTCACTTTAGTCTTGACTTTATTTTAACCCCGGTTTTGAAATAAAATACAACTGAAATAAAAAGCCTCTTTGGAGAGAAAATCCTAAAATCTGAAAATAATTAAATGGGATGCTTCAAAATTGTGAAATTATGAAAAAATATCCCAAATTAGTCAATTTTCTGGGTCACTGTTTCTGCTGCACCTCCTTTGGTGCAGCATGGAAGAAGGGTTCCCTAAAAGTATTCTTCAAGCTTCCCTACTAAGGATTTTTTTGGAAAAGCAGGATTGTGCCGGCATCACATGTTATTCAGTGAACCCCATCAGCTGTATCTCAGCTGTACGGCCACTTGGCGTAGAGCCCACTTCTCCTGCCTTACAGCACATCAGCTGGGCTGAAAAATACAACTCCAAATCAGATCCTCCAATGAGCTTCACATCGGTCAGGTATTCACGTGCAGTGAAAGAGAATTGGGATGAATACTATGTAGGTGTTGATGGAAGAGAAGTGATCCTTGCTCTGGGTGAGCTCGTTACCTAAGTTAAGCAGTGTGCTGAGTATTAGTTGAAGTGTGGGCATCGTCAGCCTCCTGTCAGGCCATGTGCCAGCCCCAGAAGGGCAGCCCAGCCTCTGCTCTACTCTTCCCTGCACTTAGTTGATTTGTGTGTGCACATTTTGTGCTTTGGCGCAAAGTTTGGCAATGCAAATTCCTGCTTAATAACACAAAATGAAAATAAAGTAGTAAGCCCTCGCAACCACTGATTTGAGTAAAAATGCATAAAACTATTATCATAAAACAACAACGAATAAATAATCTGAATCCTGGAAAGTCTGAAAGCTGAAAAACCTTTAAAAGTACCACAGATTAAATATCTGAGCAAAAAATGTTGCAATGATTTCAAGAGAAACTATTGCTGGATAATGATGGTGTGCAGCAGGCTTTTTCTGTCTTTAAAAGTATGTTTCAAAAAGCAGTAAAATGGAGAATTTTATTTTAAATAAGGAACACTCAGTTTTCTCTATTTCACTGTTATGATTTTTTTTTTTTTTTAAGATCTTGATGGTTATGGCAAAATCTTTCGGCAGTGAGTGGTATGATGGGCTACAGGTTGGATGATCTACAGTCATCTGAAACATGATATATACTTCTCCTCCTCCTTGTCCATGGTGAGTTTTGTTCCTGTATTACATATACCTATTAAATACTTGACATTTACTTCAGAAAAGCTGCATTGGGTGGTGCTCACATTGCTTACATATGGACTGGCCTAGCATTGTTTATTTACAGAATGCATAGAAAACAGCTCTTTAGCTGTTCAAGGATATTTAAAAAAAAATAACTTTAAAAAAGAACCTTAGAAAAATGCCTCCCTTTTTAGGTGATTTTGGAGCTGTGCAAACATCCTTATACATACCTGGAAATGCTTTCTCTCCCTTCAGCTTGAAAGTGTCTTTATCTCAATGTGTAGTATTTTAGGTCAAATTAGATTCAAGCTGAATTGAATGCTCTTTTTATTATCAGACATATCACAATGTATTCTAGGTATTAAAAACAAACAAACAAACACTAAAAACCTTCTCTGTAGCTATGTTACCGATATAGTTCAAAACACACAAAAAAAAAATAAGTTGGAGAAAATATTTAGACAGAAGTTTTCAGTTTTATTTTTGGACTATGTATTTTGTGCCTACAATTACTCTGCTTGTAGTATTCATGAGCAATGTTAAGTATTGTGTAAACAATAATATTAAAAGCAAGGCTCCTCATAGTATAACTGAACTATCACTTCTGATTTACACAGTGTCCAGACATGCAATAATGAGATCCAAAGCACTAGTTGTTCATTTGGCTAAACACAAGTTCAACATTGACAAACCAAATTTGGATATCAAAATGTTCCACTGACTGCTCTTTAATACATCAAAAATAGCAGCCCAGTCTCCTGCCCAAATATCAGGTTAAGTATTCGAGGTTAAAGTTCTATCTGTCTCCCTCTTCTCTCGTTTGAGGGTTTTGACTAGGCTCATACGGCAAGGTTTGTTTGATATTGGTACTGAATTTTCAGAAATAGCTGAATAACTTTGTTAAAATCTGTAAATGTTTCTTACCTTAAGCCTATGTCTAGGGTTCAAGTTAAAAGAAAATATGACACTGCCTGCATGAAATGTATCCCTCTTTTATACTCCTGTGCTAGATTTCAGAGTCCTTAAAAGTATGCAAAAGTAAGGAGAAAAGCAGAGATGCAAGCTGTGAGAACAGAAGAGGGAAATTAATGGCATTAGTCAAAGCCATTCTTATGATATGCTTAAGTACTGTAATGAAGTGACACAGAGGCAATACAGTTTCCAGAGATGTGTTTACACTTGATAATGGAAAGACATGTTTAAATATCCCGTATAAATGGATAGGGATATTTGCCAACTAAACTGGTTACTGTTATTTTTGGTGGAAGTAAGTTATTTACACAGTGAAATGGCCAGATATATAGCACGCCTTTTTCATCCTTTGGAAGGCATCTTCCGGCTGCCTCTCTTACAGTTTCAGCTGGCTTTGCATTTCAAATGACATGTCTCCCAGGTACTAACCATACCACTCTGACACCGGAGAACCAGATAAATAGAAAGGAAAACATCACCTCACTTGTTCCTACCGGCAAATTATTGGAAATAATAATAATAAAAAAGGGATACTGTTTAATGGGTTATCTAGCAGCTGTTGATTCTGAGAAGCAGTTCCCCAGGTATTCATCGAGTTCTGCATTGTTCCCTAACCAGGCTTTTTATTTGTCGAATTAGCTGATTTGCTTCAAAGACTTGACCTTTTCTTTTCTTCTCTTCCTTATCAGCAATGTGCCATGCATTTCTGAGTCTGTTTTTCCATCCTGAATATGCACTGATTCATGATGAAATAAGGGCTTTGTGATAGGTCTGCTGGAAGGACTAACTTCTTTAAACAGAGAAAAGGATGTCTGTCCTGTTATGTGAAAACAGGATTTGGTCTCCTTTTCCAGAGGTCTGCCACACCACACTTTACTGCAATTGCTCCCTGTGTCCACCAACGTGAGAACAGAATACAGTCCACAGTGGTTCTTTCATCACCAACCAACCAACCAACCAAAAAAAAAATAGTGATAGCGATGCAGTCTTAAATTCTAGTTTAAAAAAATCTCATTTGACATTGCCCTTACGATTAAAAAACAAACAAACAAACAAAACAAACAAACAAAAAAGCCCGCTGCTTGCTTTGGCAGTCTGTTTATCAAGATCACTTCTCTTTGTAGTCATACCCTTCAAGCAAAGAGAGGACGTGTGTGAAGGGTGTCTTGGCCTCCCTCTCACTATCACGCCCACTCTAGTAGGTTCTCAAAAGCCCAGAAACAGCCCAGAGCGTCCCTCTAACCAGATTAAATCTAAGGTGAGCATCAGAAAGTAAACTGAACATCGGCGCATGTGACATGAATCCTAGAGGATTTTCTACCACTACTAACTAAAGTAGCTTGAGGAAAGTTATTCTGAGATTAAGTAGTCCTTATTTGTTGAATTCAAACCCTACAGAAGAACAAGGAATATTCAGAACAGTTAATAGACTTTTAGAATCTGTAAAATAATAAATATAATAATAGTAGTTACAGTTTTCTCCCAAATCTCATACTCAAGTAGCTAGACCAGGTAAACCTACTGCAGAAAGATACATTAAGTTGATGAAGTCAGGCTTTTGGAGGAGGTGGTGAGATACAAGAAGTTACCTGAAAAGGAAATGGAAAGACTTACAAGTGCTAGAAATAGAAAGTTATACATCAGCATCTAGTTATTGACTGTCCATTGTAACTTCATTTTGCATTAGACCAGCTGATAACAATTTTGGCTCTTTTTTTTTTTTTTTTTTTTTTGGCTGAAAAGCACAGTCAGCTCTTCAGAGATTAAAAACAAAAAAAAAAATCAAACAAAATCTGAACTGCCTCCTGTATATTGAGAAAATTCATATGGTATTTTAATATTTAAATGATTATTTTTTTTAATACTGAATATGTAAAGTCAGCACAGGAGGACAAAAAAGCTGTGAAGAGCAAATGCCAGTTGCTGTTTAGGAGACATGATAATTAAAAAGAGAATATATAAAACATTAAAGGTCAGGACGTCTACAAACAAGATAAGTGGATCAGACCATACATTAAGTTTTAAGAATTACCAGGGAATTTTAAGTATATAGTCTCATCAACTTACTTGGAAGGCACTCTGAAAATAAGTGTAAGAAACTCAATAAAAAAACTGTGTTAGATACCCCAAAGTCCAAAGACCAAAAAGCTGTATTTTGGAGTGTTATATACCATGGACAACAACTCGCAGGGACAACATCAGCAGCTGCTCAGCGGTGTTACAGTTCTGTTATCCAACTTAAAAACCAACCCAACAAAATAACCACCACGTACTAAACCAGCAACAAGAAAACATGGAAAAGGCCTAGCTCTGGATCTTGATTGCAGATTGTTGTGGTTTAACCCGGCCAGCAGCTAAACACCACACAGCTGTTCGCTCACCCTCCCCCCTCCCTCTCTGGGATGGGGGAGAGAAACGGGAAAGTGAAGCCTGTGGGTTGAGATAAAGACAGTTTATTAAGATAGAAAATAATAATAATAATAATATGTACAAACAAGTGATGCACAATGCAATTGCTCACCACCCGTTGACCGATGCCCAGCCCAACCCCGAGCAGCTGCCCCCCCCACCCCGGCTAGCCAGGGTGTATTGTTTAGTCAAGTATTGTCAAGTATTGTTTAGCATGACGCCAGATGGTATGGAATACCCCTTTGGCCAGTTTGGGTCAGCTGTCCTGTGTATGTCATCTCCCAGCTCTTGCTGCACCCCCAGCCTGCCCGCTGGCAGGACAGAGCGAGGAGCTGAAAAGTCCTTGGCTTAGTGTAAGCATTGCTCTGCAGCAATTAAAACATCAGCATGTTATCAGCACTCTTCTCATCCTAATCCAAAACATAGCACCCTACCAGCTACTAGGAGGAAAAATAACTGTCCTAACTGAAACCAGGACGTAGATGCATTTCTCAGCTCAAAACAATCTATGGCAAAAAGCATACTGAAACCTCCTATACCAACACTAAGTAATGGAAAAGCTTGGGTTTTGGATATTTCTGCTTCTAAACTCTAGTTTTGGCATCTCTGTGCTGATAGCTCGTTGCAGTTCAGTGTTGTATCTGAAGTAACGTTCTATTTTTTGAACTGTAAATCAGTATTAGTAAGTATTAAAACCAACCCATTTTTTCTTATTTCCATTGCTTTCTTCTTGTGGAAATTCAGTGTTCTGTAGACTGATTTTGGTTAGGGCCTTACTCCATCAGTGCTCACAAAGATGCTCACTGAATCTGGGTCTGTCCTCTCTGCCATGCCAACTGCTAGCTGGGCTTTCTGAACGCTTCATGGGCTTCCTTTGGATGCCAGAATAAATGACATAACAGGTACATGGAAGGAATCAAAATGAAGCATGAATTATTTATTGTAGTGATCACAATCTTACTGAGATACAGCCTGAACTGAGATGCCTGCAGCTAATAAACAGAAACAAATGAACAGTTGTTAAGATTTGACTTGAAAATTTCTGGTTCAGGTGAATTTGAACTAGGTTTTTAATGTTGTGCCAATATATTCAAATAAAGTTAGGATTCCACTTTACCCTTTTCCTTCCATTTTCACATGCTCCTCTGTACGTCATTATCAAGCTGATAATGTGAAGGACTGCCCTATGTAAAGAGCCTTGTGCCAAAGCAGTTTCAAAAACCACAGAGAAACTAGGCTCAAAGTTAGTTATTGCTTAAGGCAGTTCAGTAACCTAGGAGGAATTGCTGGTGACCTGCTGTCTACTAAGGGTTTTCTAGTGGTAAGGAATCTCAGCTAAGGATTCTCTGTCAGTGTGTCCTGATTGATGTGCTAGCCAACAGAGCAGTGCATCATCATATTTTCTCTTAAATGGGGTCCCAGTAATGAGAATGGGATAAGATTTGGCTTTAAATTAAGTGTTGCAAGAAATTGCTTTATCTGAATTGAAATGGTGGAATATCTTCTCTTTCTCTCGGTTTGCGTTTTTGTGTGGTTTTCTTCTGAATTAATGCCAAGTAACTAGTTCCATGGGATTTTTGCATTAAAAAAGACAAAAAAAAATAAATGTGTAAAGATGCTTGGAAAGAGAAGAGTCAGTATGGTAATGCTAGTGTTGTGTTTAATTTCTATACTGTTTAACTGCACCAGGCTCTTAAAGTGCTTATTTTAAAGTGCCAGCAAGCTTGCATCAAAACATATCCAGTGAGTTAATAATTAATTTTTAGCCTTTCTACTGTGCTATAAAGGCTATTTTAGGGATAGAATAATAATGCAATGGCAGCCATTTTCTACAAAAGACCAAGGTCTTGCCAATTTTATTAGGGTAAAAAAAGCATATGCAAAAACTAGTAAAATGATTGTTTTTGTCCTTAGAATGTTATTCTATTTTTTTTTCCTTAAACAGTTAGTGATATAAGAATATTTTACATGTACTGCACAGCTGTTTTTTCTTCTTTTTTTTTTTTTTTTTACATTTATTTATTTTATATATATATATTTTGTTTATTTTCCTGCTGTGAAGGTAAAGTTTCCAGTGGAAAACCAATACACGGCACAGAACTGTAAGGCTATTATCAGTTTGCTAGGGGAGGATCCTGGAAAGCTGGAGGTGTTTTAAATGGTGTGTGACCTAGGAGAGTATTATCTAGGCGGAACTGCCCTTGGTGCCTTAGCACGGGTTCCTCCCATCCAAGTTAAACTGTGCCAAGCTGCAGCAAAGTAGTGCAACAAACTCACAGATCTTTTGGAAGGGAGAGATGGCTTTACTTTAGATAATCCCAGATCAAGTTGACTTTACCCATTTATGTTCTCACACCAGCATGCTCACAACACCAAAATATGTGTCCAGGTGATCTGACTAGCATCATTTTTGTGCAGGCTTGGTGGCCAGGAGATGCCAGCCATTGCATCCTCACCATATCTCTTGGATTTCTCTTGATTAGTGGTAACAGACGAGTTTTGGGGAAGCTCTTTTACATGATGGACCCAATGGTCACTATATTTTGATCGTTTGCCTCAGACTTTTACTTACTTCAACCTCTAGATTTAAGGCTGCTGTGCTTGTGTTGCCATTTCTCAGGGCATCTGCGCTGGCAGGAGGGTGCATTTGGTGTCACCACATGTGGCATCGCCCCTGCTGTATGCTTACACTTCTGGCCCACAGCAGTCTGTTAAATTGTGTAACTACTGTAGGGGGAATACCTACGGCATACACCTTGGGACAGTTTTGGATACCGACCTTGAGAATATATGCTGAATGTTTACTATGAAAATTTAGAATCTTTAAGTTTCCTAGGATTAAGTACTCAAAAATGTATCTAGAAAATGGAATTACATTTCTTCTTAACAAAACCTGGGAATCTGCACAGTCTGTAGTGGGTATTTTCATGGCACTAGAGTCAGACAGTGCTTTCTGCATCCCTGAGAAGCCTGAGTTTGGTAACTCCCAGGGGTCCTCACAGAAAGGTTTCAATAAGTACTTCTAGGGAGGGAAAACAAACAAACAAAAAAGACCAAAAAAAGGTTTACTGTTTGGAGCAATGATCATTTTTTCTTTGTTCTTTTGTAGTTAGCGGGCAAAGTTCCTTTCTGCTTATTGTTTTGGAGGTTTATGTTACATAAATATATGCGTTGGAACTAGATTTTTAAATGAGCATAATTCAGAAATAAACAAGATAATATTGAGATGTTTAAAAGCTGTGTGGCCTCAGCTTCAGGAGAATAAAAGTTGTCCTTTGATAACTTTGTCCTCAAATGTCCTTTGAGAAAAAAATAAAATAAAAAAAAATATAATAAAAGCCTGACAGCAAAAAAAAAAAAAATGTTTCTGGTCATCTAAATAACTGGAATACTCATGAATAATTAGAGACAGCAGTTGGCTGTCAGGCCGCTCACCCCCCAGGTGTGACCATTGCCCACCCAGGTGTGGGCAGACATGGCTCTGTCCTTTCTATGGACAGCTTCCCATCTCCTCTGCTCTCATCCCCTCTCCCACCTGGGCTTATTTTGTGCCACAGACTCCCCCCTGTCACTTCTTGAGGAACATCATCAGGTTTCTGTTGGCTCCAACCTCCAGTGAGTAAGTCTGGCTGGAGGCTCTGCTACCAGCCATGGTGGTGCTCCCCCTGACTTAGTGTCTGCTGCCTGTTGGCCAGTGGGACCTTTTGACACCCAGCAGGTCACCGATGGAGCTGCTGAGCAATGCAGGCCATCCTAATTTACCTCCGTAAAGAGATAAGGATTTGTTTTTCACTTCCACTCTATTTCTATTATTATTTGTAGCATATTAAAGTTACCCTGTAATTTACTGAACAGCAGAGAACTATTTTAAGGTCCTGTGCCAGAATTAAACATATAATTATTTTGAGACTCAATCAAAAAGTAGCATGGCAAAACACAATTTAAAAAAAATCAGGTGAGAGTCACTGCAGCTCTGTGACTTCCCACTGATCAAATGCGTATATTTCCTATCACCTCTCACTTTAATTATGCTTTTTTAGCTGGCATTAGCAACAGTAGAAATAGGGAAACACTGGTTGAAAAGACACAGCTTTTGAAAACTAATTTACATATTTCAGCTAAGAGAAACAAAATCTAAGGCTTTGAAAGGACTAATGAAGTGCTTGAGAAGGGGAGGAATGAGTTTCATAAGTTTAATTCATGCTGCTGCAGCAGGCATCCACAGTTCAATTCTGCATCAATTGCTTTTAGATGAGCTCTGCATTAAATCTGAATAAATTTATTTAGAAATTTATATGATTTTTTAAAAAACTGTTGTCAATAAAAGCATGTAGATATTGTCAATCTATTACCTTGAACAGAAATATCTCATTGAGATCAGAACTGCTGCTAGAAAGCTAGATCAGTACAGATTTTTAAAAGTAAAGCAGTCATACTTTCTGATAGAATAAGTACTGTTCATAGGTAATTTTCCCTTTTCCGGACTCCCTGGTTACACTGAAATGTTACTGGATATCCTTCTTTGTCAGAAAGTTAACATAGTAGAAGTAAAGCAGCATAAAATCTTCAAAACCTTAAGGACCTTGTCCTTTGTGGATTTGCTTTTGACAAAAGCAACTTAATCTTTAATATTCTTTTCTGTTAAAGTTTAACTTCTGGTTTTCATAAAACCATGTAACACTTCTCTTTATCAGCTTTCCTCTCGTTTTATTTCCCTTTGTATTATACTGTTTTCTACAGCTTTACATAATCATGTCTTATGAATGCATTTTCTGTGCATTAAGTGCATTTTACAGTGATTTGCAGCAATTCATTTGGGCTAAATTTTTTGTGAGTAAGCCTTTCTTTTGGAGAATTTTATTTTTTGTTCTAAATTACTTGCTGAAATGCTGTTGTGAATATAATTGATATCAAAAGTAGTTCTTTGTCATGATGAAATATTAAGGAAATGGTAATTTAGATACATCAGGATACTGGTTTTGAATAATGGGTACCTCTGGCTTGGTGAGATATGATATTTATTCTGAGCATTATTATATGCCATTAGTGTTAATTTGCTGGATGTCATTAACTGATCTCTTTTTTTGGGAATATATATAGATGTGTGCTCATATGAACAAAAGAAAATCATAAATTATACAGAAACACTTCAAAAAAGGAGTGGTTCAGGGGAAAAGAAAGGATCATCCTCTTTTGAGAGATGAGCAAACCTGGAAAGTAATTTCTCTCCTTTAAAATAAAACCTGCACCATTTTTAAATGGCATGTTTTATCTGTGTTCTGAATCCATTACTGTGCATCTGATTACGCAGATCTTGACAATAAGAGTAGGATTCATCTGGTGTCTCTCAATTGTCAATAGAGAGAGGCAGGCGACTCCAGGAGGCAGTTCTTCTCTTATATCTGTCTTAGATACTTATCTTAGAAGAGGATATATTACCCTCTGGAGCTGACTGTGTATGCAATATTGTTATTTCCTATTTTAAAAACAGGCCAAGATAAGCATGAAGAGCTCTGTGCTTCCTATAGTTCTCTTTATTTTGTTGGAGCTATGGCAATTGCACCTCTTGAGCTACTTCGCTTGTTCAAATGGCTCCGCATTTTAAGTGCACAAAGGCTCTCTCTAAACGGTAGAATCTTTCTGGCTGGGAGATACAGTACTTTAACCACTGTTATTATGTGGCACAATAAAAATGAAAGTCTTCAATTATACCAGCACTTAAACCAAATCAGTGTTGTTCTTCAGATCTTTTGCTTGCCTGATGGTTTGACATTCATAGCAATAACAGGCTTGCAGTGCTGTATTCTACCTGCTTCCCTTCCATATGTAAGCATAACGTTAAATTTATTAAAAATAGGAGGTTGCAAAAAAATCGTATCTGGAGAAGCAAGACTTTTAGGACCATCTCCTGCTTTTTCTATTTGTTACAAGAAAAGTGCAATGTATATCAGTAATATCCATTTAATTAGCTTGTACGATGTAATTTCTCTATTTTTTTTTTCTGGTTTGCACAAGTTTGTGCTGCTCATTGCCTTTCATGTTAACTATGCTAGCTGAACTACTAAAAAAAAACTTTGCCTCTGTTAGGCATCTTTTGCATAGCCAACTTATGCAGGAGCAACTATAAAAATAAAATGGTGCTTTAATATAGTGCCACATTAGTCTTGCCAATGTTTACTCGTTGTGGTAGTTTTTTTTCCAAATACTTGTTAATTCTAGTATCTTCACTCTCCCTTTGGTGAGAGCAATACTAATTTTAATATGTGCATTCATATGGTTTTCAATGGATTAGACATTCTTCATTTCCTCTCCTAAGTTAAGTAAATGTAGTGGTGCTCTTCTAAGTAGTTAGTGTTTCACGACAGCGATGTGGACGTTTTAGTGGTGTAGAAATTATTTCCCGTTGGAGAATATATAGCTTTTTTCAGGACCTACGGTCTGAGTTTCATCTTCAGCCAAGTTAAGTTAATGGGTTGACTCTGCATTATGCAGGACCTTCTTGTATAGTGCTAATTAATCAGTGCCGTGCATTAAAGCTGAAACCTTTTGGATGAGAAGTAACAGCAAGGCTTCAACCATTAGTACTAATAAAAGAGAAAGTGCCATTTGGGGTTACCCTGACCAGATTTCAGCTTGTATTACATCCTGCATAATAACCTTCTTACTACATTTCAGTGTGGTAGTCTGCTGGTCTTTAATTCTTTCTCTAAGCTATGTTGAGGCTTGGCACAGCTGAGCCTCTCCTGTGTTGCCTCCTCCAGGTGGCCTCACTTCAAAAGCCTGGAAAAAATAATTCCACATAGAAACAGGTAGCACTGCAGTAACATAGAAGAGGTGTTTAAAGAGTATCATTCCATGGTCTGCTTTTGCTGCCTAAAAGATTGTTGATATTTTGGCTTTGCTACGTGAGTGGTAGGAGAGAACATCTTTCATTTAAGAAAATCATGAAATTACCAAGTTGGACAGTCTATAAAACAACTGTCAAAGAGCAGTTGAAGGCTTTGGAAAGAAGATTTATGGGTGTTATTATGCTCAGGGGAGAGGGAAAAGAAGTGAGGGATCTGCTGCAAAGAGGCAAATCCCATGAGAACTGAGGCATCAGACAACCTTTCCAACAAGAGCCTTGAGCAATGCATTAGCGTGTGCAGCAGGTGATGCCAATGAGTCTGAAAAGCTCAGGTTAAATGAATGCAGGTGTTGGTGTTAGAAAATCAGGTCTCTAAAGAATAGTGCTAGTTACTATCAAGGGATTGTTCTTGCCAAAATATGTTTGGAGGTAATTTGAATTGCAGTGCAACCTGACTTTGTGTTGACTCCAAGCAAGGTCATAAAATAGTCATGCATATGATTTAGTTCTGCATGTGAGTCAGCTCTGGAGCAAGAATACTCTTAGCTTTCTTTTGTTTGGAAAATTTACATGCTTGAGACATTTCAAGCCCAGGCTGACCATTTTGTTAAAGTTCTAGTACAGATTTTTGAAACCAGAACAGGAGTGCAAACAATTCAAAATGGAATTATTTTCTTTAATGAGAATCTTGCCAGCTTTATGTAATGGGCACAATAAGGAAGAACAGCTCTTTAAAATAAAACAATAGATATAATCCTGCAGTGTACATTGAGGGCACTATTTTTTTTTTTTTTTCAGTATTTTCCCAGTATATTAACATCTTGTGTAAGAAGATGGATTATTCTTAAAAAAAATAAAAATAAAAAGTGATTTTGCAGGATCTTAGGATCTAGGGCCTTAGAAGGGGAGGATTTCATTTCCGTGTTTAGAAGGGACATGGTAACGCCACATAGAGTGGCATCATTTGGTGGTCCCAGCCTTTGGTGGGCAGCCCCAATCTAATGGTTTGCTTAGAGAAAGGTGAAGCTTCTGACTGTGATGCTACCCAGTGGAGGGCTGCTTGCATCTGCTGCTGTTAGATACATCTATAGTCCTGAGCCATTATAAGATACAGGCTAATTCAGCTGTTCCTGGAACAGCTTGGTTCCTTGGTTCAGCTGTTCCTTGGAACAGCTGTGGTTATTTCGGAGGATAAATAGTCCTGTCATATTATCATCACTTTGCTGAGCAGTATGAGACTGCTAACATTTACTCTCTTTGTTAATTCAAAGAAAGCTATAAACTTTGCTTGTGAACTGTTTTGCACAGCTGCTTTTAAAACACATTTCTGTGAGCCATATCATTGTTGACAGAATTTTTGATTATGTTTGACTTTTATTTTTGCTCTCAGTGTTTTATGTACTTTGAACTGAATTAATGATTATAAGGTGTCCTATTACTGATAAGGTCCTAACTATATGAAGGACTGAAGTAAAGCTCTTTCACTTTTCTCCTGCTTCTTCTCTCACTTATCTTAAAAATGTCACGTAGGAGAGGAAAGCCAAAGCAAGGCACAAGTATCCATGTGCAAGAAAAGTGTCATAATCTGTTTATGCTGGTGCTGAGAATGTTTTATCTTGTTTTAGGTATGTTGATACAGTGCATTCAAAAATCTTCCTGTGCTCAGTCTGTAATTATTCCAATAATTTAATTCAAGCATGATGGACTATATAGTTATAGTATTTCTGTCAAATACTTTCATTAATCCTTAAGGTTTGAGTTTCCTGTTGGTGAGAGGTGAAAAATCAATCCAGAAATGTTTTAAAGGCTGCAGGACTGGCCATCCCACCCAGGAACGCTATGAGCCACCAGGCTTGAAAAAGAGCCATTCCTTGCTGAAGCTGCTCTCCTTTCCCTCCCCCACACATCTCTGATGCCCAAACAGCGCAGATGTTGGTGACTTCCAGATGTATTTTCCCACTCCCACCAGTTCTTTCTAGCTAGGAGATTACAGGATGTATTTGAAAACTGAGGTTTTTTGCATGTTTCACAAACTCTCTTTAATGTTTTCTAGTATCCCAAAATTAAGATTAAATTCAGTGAATCCTTTTTTTTTCCACAGTAATTAAATCCATAGTCTTTTTCGAAGAAATACATGTAAAATTTGTTGTTTTTCCCAAAGGGAGTTTTCTGCTATGCAAACTAAATAAAAATAAATAAACCCCTTTGATCACCTTTCCACCCCCTTTAATATGGACAGTGTTTCCAGCGTAACCTGTCATTTGTGCCTGTACCTGATATAGTGTGGGCCTCCATGTGCCATCCAGTCTATCAGGGCAATTGTGCTAAGTATAAGAATTAAGAGCCTCAAATTTCCTTGGCTGTGGCTGATTCATGCTCCCAAATCCATGAGCATCTGTTGATTGTATCCCACTGCATTTCTGCAGAGGTGGTGCTGCCCCTGACCCTGCTGAGAGGAGAGTACTTGCTCTGCCCTGGCACAAGCTCATTAGGAAAAGCCTCTCGTTGCTTTTGATGGCCTGCAGTTGGAGGGAAATCAGAAGGGACAGGCTTTGAGGGGAGCAAAAGCAAGGAATAAAGAAGGCTGGCCATCTTGGGACAGTAACTGTACTGTCAAAGCTAACACTGAGGTTTCAGAGAAAAGTCCCTTGGCAGTGTCATAAATTATGACTTTTGTATTTAGTGCTGTGCAGATGTGAAATTGTGCAGTTAAGAAAATTATGTACAGTTCAGAGAAGCAGACTTTTCCAGCAGGCTGCTTCACTTAGGTGATATCTGCAGAAGGTTTGTTAGAGGTCTTTTACACTCTTAAAATTCTCCAAATCCACGGGATCTGGGGAGAGCATGTATCTTATAGCCTACCCTAACGAGTGAT
The DNA here is from genome assembly GCF_011077185.1 of Oxyura jamaicensis. Classification (NCBI taxonomy): domain Eukaryota; kingdom Metazoa; phylum Chordata; class Aves; order Anseriformes; family Anatidae; genus Oxyura; species Oxyura jamaicensis. The sequence continues at coordinate 38,554,244 of NC_048895.1, read as the reverse complement.
AAACTAGTGTTATGTCTGTGTTTTCAGTGTAGTTGTGGGGCTTGTTGTCTACTTATGGAGTATGTGGGTAAGTTAACATTCATAATCCAGTAAAAGAATAGGTGAGTAGGTTTAAGGTGAGATGCTGAGCAAAGACCAGCAAGACAGTTTAGGAGCCAGCTTATGTGCTCTTGCACATATTTAAGGCATAAAGAAAATAGAGCTGAAATCAGAAATAATGGAGGGATATGGGTAGATGGACATTGCAAAAAGGGTGAAAAAAGTAGTTTGAAATGAAATATCTTTTTTTGTGGAAGTCAGAAAGTCTCTGCTGTCCAAGGCTTTTTGCTACTTGCCTCTTAGGATGGGCGCGCTCCCACCCTGAAATCTCTCCCTCAGAAGGCAGGTCAAGCATCTTCTGACACTGTGGTGGTTTCTTTATGAGGCAAAGGGCAACATGAAAGTAATTTATTAGCAACGCTTGAGGACTGTAGCCATCTATTCCCTGACTGAATGCAGATGACAGTAAGTGGCATGTTAGGGTACTGTTGAATTAGCAGCGTTAATTAGCTGTCTGAGCTCTCTGCTTATTGTTTTTCCTTCTGTGAGACTTTTCCAGATACATTTTGTGGGTCACACATGAAATATTATTAAAGCAACTGCCTACTGTGTGTACACAGTACTGAGTGCCTACAGTACTGCCTACTGTATTTATCTGCATTCTATAATTCTTTGAACCATGTCCAGTATGATCTGGGACAATTACCCTTTTCAGAAGGGTCAGGAGGACAGTTATTAACCTTAGTGGGTTGTTTTGGACTGACTTTGTGAGGTAAAAGTGGGTTTGAAAACAAAGTCTTCTTGCACTGCTTCCAGAAGGGAAGCTGTGGGTAGGGGGAGGTACGATGAAACATGCCTGTCCCTTAAGGAAGGGTGTTGGTTTCATCATGCATTGCCTGTGATGCATTATCTTTCCCATGTCCTTCCATGATTTTTTTTTAATTTTTTTTTCAGTTGTCCGAATAAGCTGTCTGATAATGCACCTGCCTAAAAAGCATCCCAGGCTGCAGCTTCAGCTTCAGCCATGTCACACAGCAGGGACAGTGGGATGGGACACGGTGCCTTGAAGACATGGTTTGTAGCATGGCTTTCCATGGGGGAGTGCCTGGGCTATGTCTCCCGGGTGCTGGCAGGGGTAGTGCAAAGGGGATGTTGTCCAGACTTGGCACTGCTTTGGTGCTACTCCTGTCCCACGGTTTGCCAACAGATAATTCCTGTGTCCCTCGGTCCTCGGCTCACAGAGAGCCCCCACCCACTTCAAGAATCATTGAAGGGGTGCTTGTGCAGTAAATTCTGATTGAACTTAGGGTTGTCTCCTATTTGTATTTCAGAATTTGGGGAAATGATGCCTCAACTAACCTTCAAAGGAGGTTGACGCTGGACTGCAATAAGAATATAAATTTATTTATTTTTCTTCAAATTGACCTGTACAGCAGCCTCTTCAGTACTTTGTTACTTCTGTAGGAGGGCATGAATCAGCTGTGATGTCTTGGTAAAGTTTGTGCATTATCTGTATCTGTTATTTTATGTGGGCATTTTCAGTCACTATAGCTTGTTCTTGCTGGTGAAAGAGCTTGGAGGATGCAGTTTTCCCCCCACTTACTGATGGACTTATTTACATATTCAGAAGTGTTTATTGCTTTGTTTGTTGCTACCGGTTGCTTTTCAAACTTGTTTGGCTTTAATTGTGTCACATTTGTTGGATTTTTATTTTTATTTTTGGCCTTCACCATCCTTGAAAGAAAATAGTGAAGACCAGATGTCATTAAACCAAAGAAAAACTTTTATGCAGGACCAAATGCTATAAACTATGTATAAGTGTAGGCCTGGAGTTGGAAGGAGGCTGTTAGTGATGAGGGCAGTTGGATTCTGCAGCAGCTTTGAAATAGAAATGGGGAATTTGGTAAATGTATTAATAGATCATGTGGTCCTTTGATACTGAGCAGCTCGGTATCTGAAGCTCACCTTGCAAGCTCCCTACATATGAAAGCAGTGGCTCACAGAAGCAGGTGGTGGCTTGGAGAAGGGTGATTGCTTCAGTAATTTATGGAGCGGTAAGACGTGGTGGCATAGCAACATAACAGGACAGATTCATCATCAGCTAAATCTTATCAGTTCTGAAGAACAGCCTTGCTACACTGTGTGGGATCCCTCTTAAACAAGCAAATGCAGAACTTCCTAGCAGCTGCTGGTTTATGGAGCAAGTGCTAGCATCCGGAGAAGCAGAGCAGAGAGTGTGGTACTTTGATCTGAATCTTTTCTTACAAGTGGTCAGCACTCATCACAGTTAACATAACAGATTGCTAACTGATAAAAATAACCAGCAAAAAGGGTGTTATAAAGAGCAGTCCTGTAGCACTGTGAAAGGATTGAAATCATCTTTCTGACAGCGTGCATCACAACCACCAAAGTGTCTGGGAGTGCTTCAGCACCTGAAAGGGACGTTAAAAGAGTCTCTTGTGTACAATGAACAAATCTAGGTGTTAAAAAGTAGCAATTCTACCATCCTTTTTCTTACAGCTTTCAAACACTCTTGCATCTGACTAAAATCCTCCATGGTTTCGACAAGTCCCCCCTCCTGCTTCTGCCTTCCTGTTCTAGTGCAGGTAGCTCCCTTTCTCTTCAGCTAATCCTGCACTTCATCATGAAGCTGCAAGCACTGCCTGGTGAAGTTGTTCTCGTTATTTCTTGACTCTGTCCTGTGTTTTAAGTCCTCTATCACCTCTTCCTCCCGTTTATTTTCTCAGACTCTGGAACATTTACGACTCCTTAACCTAAAGTTGCTGGTCTCCCACTGAAGGTCTGTCAGCTTTCTGAATGCTAGCCACTTCTGCAGCCATGGCAAAAGATAATTCCTCTGTAACTTGAGTCTGACAGTTGAATGACAGTCCACAGAGGCAGTTCGTTAGTCCACTCATTAGCTTTTATCTCAAAATGATGGGGTGCAAATATAACTCCCTCTGCTTCGTCTTGTTCTTTCTGACATCTGGAGGCTGTGGCTATGTGGCTGGCCTCCAGTGAGGCCACTTAGCAGCTGCTCGCCCTCCCCAGCATCCCTGCCTTGTCTCCTCTCAGCTGCAGGGCTTCCAGCCCTGCTGTGCAGACCCACGAGATCTGTGCAACTGGCAGCACGTGGGCCTTTCCTCAAGGAAGCCAAGCCCTGAATCACACTTCTCAAGCACTGTTTGCCACCAGACCTTGTAAAATAAATGTGGATTTGGGCAGCGGAAAAAGGGAGATTTTGTGTGCAATAGCATTCACTGAAACCAGTGAAAGCTTTTCTAATTAGACTTTTTCTATTTTTGAATTAATTTTTCATGTTTTTTACTTTTTAAAAATTCTAATTCATTTTTTATGATGGTGTTAAAGAAGCTGTTGCTTTCAGCTACAGTGGCAAAAGCATTACAATTTCATGCGTTGCAAGATTGAGAATGGTATGTTGTTGGAGGTCTGTTAGCTTACAGCTCCCATTGCCTGAAGTTTTAAAACATCATTGGTACAACGCTTTGCTAAGATACGCTAGCATTGCTGTACAGAGCAGTGACATTTTGTGTTATAAAATAGTTCTTGAAGCAAGGGGGTTACTTACTGTCTTGTCCCTGTAGGCTGATAACCAGCGCAGAGGTTGTCACTGGAGGTGTAGATTATTGTATGTAACAAAAAAATATTTGAATTGTTTCAGAAGAATTTGAGCAAGAGATATATTTATGATCTTGAAATTAAAAACAAATCTGTTTTCAAATAAAAATGGTACATCATGGTACATTCACATTTCTTGATATCTGATCATATCAGTAGGATGCAATACTACTTTCATTTTTTTTATCATCTAAAGGGTAAAATAATATTTAGGCACGCAAGTAAAAGTGGTCTTGATATTTTTTTTAATCCTATCCTGGAAGCAGAGTCTACAAAAATATTCTCTACTTGGCAATTGCAACGTTTTTGTTGTCTGCAGCTTGACACAATGTAATTTTAGTGCTGAGATGTTAATAGCATTTTCAGGGGAATAATTCATACAGTTCTATTGCTTATGTCAGTGTCAAAAAGAAAAGAAATTTGCCAGACCTGAGGAACTGTTAAAAGGGAGAGCGAGCTTGTACAATGCCGGGAAGGGTGCACAGGTCCTCCGTGGCGCAGAAGGCTGCCTGACAGACAGGAGCCAAAGGCATCCTTCAGATTTCAGTTTCTGCCTTTCTTTCTGGTTTTGGAGGCAATGGGTGATATTCCTGAACTTTCCATTTTCTCATGCTTAATCCACTTAGTAGCATACCTGAGCCATGAGCAGGCTGTGAGAGCTCTCTGACCCTATTAATGTGCTGTAGAACAAGTTGTCTACTAGGATCTATTTACCTGATCCAGTGAAACGATTGTATTAATGTTTTAAATTGCACTTTGCACTTGGTTTTAATGTAGCTTCGTGTTTTCAGGGCCTAATCTGGCTCTTCCCACACTGTGACTCTATGAATTTCAGCAGAACTGCTGGCGTGTTTCAAACGAGCCATGTGCTAAGTGCTCCGGTGGACGGGGGCCAGAGCGCTCCCCACAGTGCAGGGCTGAGCCCTGCCTGCTGCTGCCTGAACATATAGCCATGTATAGCTACCTATAGCCTGGGATAAGCCAGGATTAATGCCATAGGAAGCCCCATGGTGCTTTGTGGATTCAGAAGGCATGTCACTGTGCAGGGAGCGGCTCAGGCTCATGGCAAATACAAGTGAGAAGGAAGTGGCACCCATGGCCTCATGCTTTTGGAAGCTGTCATCAAACAAGAGGGGTGCCTTGCTGCAACTACGGAAGGGCTTGGCTAATTAATTGGCTCATCGCTGGGCTCAGACGGGCTCCTGCTCACCTCTTCTCACATGCTGTTGAACTAACTCAGCCTTCTTTCCCATTATAAGGGCTGGGAATGCCTGTACTCGAACATTGGATAAACGGATAAAGTAAATTATCTATGCATAGACTCTGTTACCACTGTTACCGTTCGAGAGGAAGCAGCAGGAGGCAGGCAGGAGATCTCTATTGTGTCTGATTCCCATTAGACCACAGAGATGCTCCAGAGTCCTTATCAACAAAGCCCTGTATGTGTCTTCTCTGTGGGTAGTAGGGACATGGAGTGTCACATAGTTCAGGCAAGTATTTTGGCAAGTATTAGTTGGTAGCTAAGTCTTTAACCTGATTTTATGCAGATTCTAATTTTATGTCACTCTTTTTGTTTTTTGCTGGATTTATTTGATAACTGATTTTTTTTTACGAGTTTCATTTGAACAAACTTTTAGGTTATTTTTCTTTGTGTAAGACAAGGCAAGGAAGGTAAAAGGTGCGGTGTTAATTAGTACAACACTAAAGTTTCTTTATTGACCACTGACTTCAAGGTGACTGGTTCTGTTGCTTAGTTGCCTGCTTTACGCGTATTCTGTTTTGATTTTTGTTCTTTTCCTCCCTGTTTCAGCCAGCTAGTTGTATACAAGTTCAAGCTCTCCAAAATAAAGCGCTGTTTAGAATGGTGTTTTATATCCAAATTTAAGCTGGTTTTAGAAAGAGATTGTTGCCCTTGAAGTCTCTGTTACATACCATACTGAAGAGGTTCTTTTGAACTGCTGGCTTCCAGAGGTCACGTCTTCCCTTACACTTGCTGATCCTGGCTTGTTTCAATGCTAAAGGACTTAATGAGATACCTCCAGTGCTCAGGAATCTTCTGGGAGGGGCATTGAAAATACTACACAAGCAAAATTCAGGGCTTATGTTTACTGAGTAAGTTAAGCAGGGAAAGGTGCAAGTGGCTCTCCAGGCTCATGGGAAGCATCTCTTGGCATGGTGACAGAAGATGAAATTGCGGGTGTGGGACAAAAATAAAAGTGTGCAGGGAGTGCTGGCAAAGCTTAGAAATAGGAAAGCCTAAATATATACAAAAAAAAAAAAAAAAGGCCGGAAGTGGGGCAGACATGGGGCTGGGAGTTGCTGAATGCAACATGGTAGAGGACCACAACAGTTGAAAGGAAGAAATGATGGGAGAAGTTGAGCTTGGGTATGTGAATCGTGCAGTAGTCTAGCTGGAAAAAAGGCAGCAAATTAAACTTGCATAAAATCTAGTATTATGCAATCGGCACATGCTTGCTTTATTTCATGCAAAGGCAGAATGGTAAAGTACATAGAAACTCATGTTATTGGAAGTTTTCTGCAGGATGGAGTAAGAACAGATTTTATGCAAATATTACAAAAAAAAAAAATCACAGATCCTAGCTAGTAAGATTCCTGCTTTTTAAGGTTAATTTTAGTACTCTGTGCATCAGTGACCCACATCTTCACAAACCAAAATCTTTGGGAGCATAAACATGTTCAAGTATCTGGGTCCATATGCTTAATTTGCTTGAGCAAAAGCAGCTTGCTTTAGAAAAGCAGAGGTTGGTACATGTGCTGTGTCTGTATGCACGCTAAAGCCACAGCTGAAGACTGAATTGAGAGGAGTACCTCACCCCACCCCAAACTGAGATAAATTGCGAAATCCTACTGTCTCAACTGTGGTGATGGAGATGTACAAATAGCATTGAAAATACACTATTCAAATTCAGCGTGGTTGCAATAGGTTCTTTTTCAAAGACTCACATTTCATTTTTGTTTCTGTGCAAAGGGCTCTTTTTCCCCCCTTTTGCAATTCCAGTTCACTCCTCAAACCGTACAGATCAACATTTTGGTGTCCTGAAATTTGCTGGGATGATGGAGCTGGTGGATTGTCCTGCTGGGCAATACTGCTTCCTGCAAGCTGGTGTGAAGTGACTCAATTCTGTTCATTCCCTACCTATTGCAATTGTTCATTTCCAAGCAAGTTTAATTACGTGTTTCTAGTCAAAACATATGCTGGCATCTGCTAAGTGCAAAGTGCTTAGGGTGAGTGAAAATAAACTGAGCATACAGTTGTTCTCTTTTCTTCAGATACTCTAGGTAGTGAAATAACAGCAGTTAAGCCATTTTAATGCTTTTTTGTGTCTTCTGCAACATTTTGTATTTGCCAATCATACCTATTTCTCCACTGTAATACTGAAGCCCATTACTTGCCTTTTTCTTCCTTTGTTCTTTTTTTCTTTCAGCAGAGATCAAACCCCTCTCTCTCTACAACTCTTTATTTTTTACGTTTCACTGAATTCAAGGAAAAAATGCCAAGAACATGAAGTCTGGTGATCCATTGAAGAAACCTTTTTTATTTTACAGCTCCAGTAAAAACAGAGGATGAAGAAAAATGGTCCAAAACCTAACACAGGACAAAGGTCCGAAAAAGTAGTTATTGGACATATGCTGCTTGATGGATATATGTGACTTCTGTGCTTGCCAAAATCTGCTGGTTAGGAGGTAACAGAGAAATACTCCTGCATCTAGGGAGATCTTCTCACATGCCATTCAGAAAATATTTAAATAGTTCTCAAACAAGAAAAAGTTATACTCGACATTCAGAGAAGTTGGCTTATAAGTATATAGAAAACAATAAGACCTAATACTGTTATGCTCAGACCCTTGAACTTTTCAAGAAGAAAAAGAAGTAAAGGCTGCTTTATGGCAGGAAGGATCTCTGGAGGTTCCTGAATCAGTCTCCTCTTAGCCAGGGCTAACATCATAGCTTGGCTGGTCTGTGCACCATGGCCAGGTCACTCAGGTTTTGAAGACCTCCAAGGTCAGGGCTTCTTCCCCCTCTGGGTTGTAGCATTGCATCTGCTCAGCCTCCTGGTCCCAACTGGAGCTGCTGTTTTCATACCCCGGGGAGGCAGGCAGCCAGGCGGGCACGCGCTTTGTGCCTGTGGAGAGCCACGTGAAGCCTGGGAGGTGGAGATGACAGATCCTTCTAGCAGAGCTACAAGGATCTCGGAGAGAAGAGAACAAAGATGATCCTTTAAGATTTGAAAAACAAAACAGTAGTTGGAATAAGCAGGTTTCTTCCATTTCTGATAGCAAGTGGTGTTGCTTTGATTAAAATCTATAAAGAGTAAACTGCTACCGTGCTAGAAAGCAAGGCTTGCGTTTTTCAAAGCGGAAACTATGAAGTTTCATCTTCTTTAATTACAGTGCAGATGAAGGGCACACTAAACAGTAAAATCTTTGCAGACAACCCTATGTTGTGCTAAATAGTGTCTTTCAAGTTTGCAATAAAATATGACGACGCAGAGCATAGCTGTTTTTGCTGGTATCATGTCTCTGCTAAATGGCCTCGCAGTGCTGATGGGCAAAATTGCCCTGTGTCACAAGGGAATGTAATTCACTGTAGTACTAAAATACATTTGTTTTCAGGAGATATATTTTTTTTTTTTTTAATTAAAGTCCACACTTAAAAATCTTGCTGAAACACTTTGAAAGCATAATGTATTTCAGGATGGGGCACTACCGTAGTGTTTTCACATAATATAAGGAAATAAGCTTTTCCATTTTATATTGATGCTTATGATTTGAAAAGTTAATATTACCATTAACAGATATGTTGTTTAGAAAGAGTAAGCTGATGCTTGTGGGTATAAGTAATCCTACAAAAGACTGATCAGGAGGATTGTCAATTGCCTTCTTTTTATGGAGTGTAATGACAGGCTTTGGATGTGTTTTCCACTGAGCTCCCTCAGAAAGAGCTCAGCAACCACAGAGTAACGATGTCAGAAAGCAGTTTGCCTTTCCACTCGATTAGCTTGTGTAGTTTTTGTCTCATTCCTGAATTTGCTTTAAAACCCTGCTAAATCCTTCCATTGCTCTGTGCATGCCTCAGCCCCTCTGTCGGATCAGAGGGGATGATGCTTATGAAAGCGTCTTGCTGAATCACCGGGGGCATCTCTGGCTGCAGGATGGCAACGTGAGCGTGGGCAGGACAGGCTGGTCTGTTGGCATGTGGGGGCTGGCCCAGGGACTGGGGGACATTCTGTCTTGGTGGCCACCAGGCAAAGCCTCTTTCTAGTCACATGTGGCCACCTAAGTGCATGCTCATAGCCCCCTTTGACTGCCCTGGAAAGATAAAGGCTGCTCATGCCTCTGGGTGCTAGAGGAAGGATGTTTATTTCACTCTTCCCAATGAATTGCATCACGAACCCTTTCCTTCATTTGGCAGATTTAGGTGCTTATTCTGAAATGGTAGGAGCAAGGCGTTACTTTGATAGTCACCCATTCAGGAGTGTTAGTAGAAAGCAGTTGTAGTAGCCTGAATTTGTAATTAGAGTTACAGAAATTTGTGGGGGGGGGGGAGGTCACTGTTGCTCTGTATCATGGCAATTGAGTAGATTGAGCAGGGGTCTGTGTGTATCCAGTGACGGCTGTAAGCATTCTTCTTTGTCCCTATGGTGGTTCCAGGTAATCTACTTGCTTCCAAAAGGAGAAGGCATACATGTATATGACAGAACAGAGAAGAGAAAAATCTCGTTTTAAGATTTGAAATGATAACAGAGATACGATTATGAGGAGATACCTCAGTGAGGTTTGAGAGTCTGACTAAATGCAAACAGTTTATGAAGTGACTGCATTTGATCAAGACCTGGTGTTGCAGATATTTATGGAGTTATGTTTACCCATTGGTTCAATAAATTGGCAGTAAAAACTATTCTCTAGAATTTTATTCCAGGCAGTACAGTGGGGACAAACAACATTAAGGTAGTGGCTTTTAAAATTTGCTTTGTTTTCTGCAGGCTTCTTCATTTTCATGTTTCAATGCTATTTCTCTATGAGAATTACAGGCATAAAGGTTTTCTAACAGTGTATCAGCAACTTGTTCTGATTTTTGTAAACTAGGGGTATGTCCTATACCAAGTGCTTAAAAAAATATTCGTATATTATACGTAGTCTTTCTCTTACTTCTAAGAGATGCCGAATCTCTAACACAGATGTTTCTAACACGAGGGAGAGTTGAACATCTAGAATTAAACTATTGTGTCTGTTGCTAACCTACTTTGCTATAATAGTTCACAAAGTGCTATTAGCCCAATTTATCATTTTCTGCTGCAAAACAGTAAGTGTTGATGGTGGGTTGAATGCTTATAAGGCCTTTTCATGGCATGTTATCTTTAATAAGAAATATGCAGTCTGCAGCTGGGATCAGGATAATATATTGCCTGTGACTAAGCAGAACGGAAACTTTCGGACTTGCTTAAGATCAAAGAATTCAAAGCTTCCAACTCGGCGTGATTGTCACCTTCGTTGATTACAGACGTATGTACACATTCACATTACCTAGAGCTGAGTTCATACATCACACTTAAATGAGGTGCTGAGGAGGAACTTGGGCATCCAGCACAAAATGTCCTAATTCCTTGGTGAAGGATAGCTCAGGAAAGGAGAGCTGGCGTGGCCGTCATCTGGAAGGAGGCATGGCAGGACTCCAGCCTCGCAGCTCAACTTTCCGTTTGCGTTGAGCAATGCAGAAAGTGGCGGCTCTGGTCTCTTACAAATGGGAGAAATGCAGCAGAGCACACAGGAGACACTTGAGACTTGGTAAGTAATTACAGGAGGACTCCTGCCCTCTCCCCTGGGAAAGGGGAAGGGGGAAAAGTGTCTGCATGCTTACATGTAAGTGGAGTGGGAGGAAGGAATATTCATCTGAGTGAGACTCCTACAGATGAAAAGACCCTGTCCATACATACTGATTTGCATATTTAACAACACCTTGTAAAAATTTTGTTCTCAAAAGAAAAGTCCAAGGAACTTAATAGCCAATTTCTACTATAGTGTAAGGGCAACTGCAAGGGAAAAGCAAAATCACTGACCCAAGACAGTGAAGAAGCCTGGAAACAAACCCTGGTTTAAAGTCTGGCCTTCTCCCCTGAGAAGCACCTGCTTCCCTGCTCCAAAGCTCCTGGGCATTGTTTGGCTCCGGAGCAGCCCAGCCCAGCTTCTGGGTGTGATGTGCTGATGGTGTCCAGGAGTGGGCAATAGAGCCATGACAAACAAAGCCAGGCTCGGAGGGAAGCCTGGGGCCAGCTCTTCAAATCCCCATAGCAGAAAACAGTAGCTCCCTGACTGTCACACCTCCCAGGAGTCGGGCTGATGGAAACAAATGGTGCGCTCTCTCATCCTTTTCTCATCCCTCACCTCTGCTGCAGTCCTACTCATCAGTCAGAGGTAGTCTTGAAACCATGAACTTAAAAATCAAAAGCAAAATTTGTCTTTCAACTCCTATTCAGTCTTCCTGCTCCAGCTTTTTTTTTTTTTTTTTTTTTTCTATGTGATAATAGAAAGCAAACATTCTTTTCCACGCTGCTTTTTCCTTTCCATTTTGTTTTTGAGTGTGTGTGTTACTTTCGTTCACGCCTTGCCCTGATCTTCTGCAGGCTCCCTCTGGAATCCCAGAGATGAAGAAGCGTGTGCCAGGCAGCCAGGCGCCATCCCTCTCCTTTCAGAAACAACTTCCTTTGCACAGGGGCAGTGGCTTTTTTCTTCCACAGCTGGAGCATTGACTCTAACACCCTTTCCTCGTCGAGGCCCAGCCCTGTCCAGTCATTGAGGCCATTGACTGATTTCTGATGTCCTTTCTGTCAATCCAGGCACCTTGCTGGTGGTGCAGTGCTGCCTGGGCTCTTCTCTGCAGGCCGTGACATCCAAGCTGGCTTTCAGCTGGATGCCATCCCTGACTTTCCTTTTCTTCTCTGGATACATGCAGAGCTGTAACAAGCAGCATGGATATTTTTATTGTAAGTGTAGGAGCACATATCAGTAGGAGAGAACTAGAACAGTCTTTGTGACCATTTATTCACACAGGCAGGAACACAGGTCCTAGATCTTTCTTGAAATTATGTTTTTGAATTATAAAGTTTTTCAAATCAAATTTTGATTTTGTTTTCCCTTTAAAGCACTAGCTATGATATTATCGTTGATTTTTTTATTATTATTATTACATTGTAGGCAGTTAAGCACTCTTTGCTTTCCATCATACTGTATTTTAGTGGGGTTTATTCAGTTCTTACTAATCACATACACGGTTTGATTTGCCCATATAACAAGCTTTGAAAGTAGTATTTAAAAATAATTAGTAAGATTTTCCCTTACAATTGTTCATCTTGACCCTGTTGATAAATGTTACATAATGCAATGTCTGCAGTGACAAGGGACACCAGTCAGTGACTCAGGAGGTACTTTCTGATTCTACAAAGTTAATGACTGAAATTCAATAATATTTTATCTGTTGCACTGATATGTTCCAAAAGTCTTTGAAGGAAAAGAAACGTGTGTTGACTTGTCATGTGGCAAAGCTAATCTCAGCAGTACCTAAGCACGCTGGCCTTTCCTCTGAAATTGGTCCCCATCCTCCTAGGCGTGACTGTCATGACAAATAATTCACCAATTTGTTCTCTGTAGACAACAACGATGAATTACAGCACTGAACTGTTCAAAGTATTAAATCTCCAAGTCCTGAAACAAGTACACAGACGAGTCAATAAAATGCTGGATCATATTAATAATTTATTGTAGGGATAATTATACAGGAAATAAATGGGACAGAGAAGGCCATCGTCTGCTTGCATCATTTCTGAACGTTGTGAAATTGTATTGTATGCCTGTCTGATTGTGGCACTTAATGCTGTTTAAGAAACATTGGCCTGTAACTCTGCAAAACACCTTAGAGAACTATTAGCACAGCCCATAAAATAGTGAGAGACTGGTTACTTTCTCAAGGTCTGAACATCGGGGAGAAATAGTGAAGCCTTAAAATTTTTAGTTGGGCTGAACTAAATTTCTAATAAACAAAAATAAAAATTATACATTCAGTATTAACAACCAGCCTTGTCAATATCCTGCATACCTTTTCACTGGTACATTTCTCATGTCTGGGTAAGATTTTCACAGAGGATCAGAACAATGAGCACAGAATAAATTCTCTTCTGGAAAGTGGGACAGACTTTATCCTTTTTGCATAGGTCCAGGTTTCTTTCTGGCATCTTTCTGCAGACTGAAAAAACAATGAATAAAAGGTGTTATGGTACCTGTAACATATCTGTTTGCATTCTAAGTGAATATGAGAATCATTCATAGATTGAAACCAGGTGGGTGCATTTTTTTTATCATACAGATTCTCAGGCTGAAGCAATATCCTCAGATAATTTAAGCTGGATCAGAGGTACTTTCCCCACTGCCACCCCCTACTGGAAAACATTTAAAACAATATAAAATAGGTAGGTGGTGAAACTGTATGATTTTTAATGAAGTATCAGCCAACTCATTTCAGGACAAAACACCTTGCACATTATGTCTATGCTAAATGCTGTCGGGGGCCTACAGAACAGTGGGTTGGTGTTTGGTTTTGGTAAGCGTTTCCTAGTAGCATGAAGAAACCATACAGAGCTATCACATTGTCCCCTTAATCTTCTTTTTATTGAGCCAAACAGCCTGGTATGACTGAGAAGTGCAAGATGGGATGGCTGACGGTCTAGACAAATACTTGCTCTCTTTGGATTGGTGTTAGAATATTTTGAGAATATTTTTTCTAGTGAAATTACAGTACCAAAATTAAATCACTCTCTCTTATGTCAGGCTGAAAAAGCAGACTTTCCTCTTTCATTACATCTCTTGTTTCGCCGTGCTTCGTGTCCTATTTACAATCAGTCACTGGAGGCAATGTGCCCTCATCCCTTCCAGCCTCGCTCAAGCCCTGATGCTGAACTCATGTTTTTATTGCATGGAACTGAACTTGTTACAATGACAGGAGAGAGCAGGCTCTCCAGGGGCCTTTCTCTTACCAGATCTCACTGGAGACCTGGTAATGAATTACTGGGTCAGCTGTCCCCCTGCCCCACACACCCACACCCATTCTCTGTAGGCTTGCTTGCCCACTCCTGCAGGGCAGGGTTTGTATCTAGATTTCCTCTCTCCTGGGACAAAGGTTTCACATCTCCCTCATAGTTACCCTTACACTATAGTAGAAATTCTGTAAAGTTCCTTGGGCTTCTCTTTTGAGAATGACTGGAGTGTTGTTTAATATACTGGGTACTTTAAATCAAAGCTTTGTTACTTGATTGCATGTCACCCCTAGCATTTTAATAGATAGTTTAAACCATTTTCATTTCTGAGTTTTCTTTTTTTGTGAAGAAAGTTTGTGTCTCGCTGAAGAGATTAGGGAGTTAGGGTTATTGCCTCTAACTTTTGTTTAATTTTGGCTTAAAGGAGAGCTTCATCCAAAGCAGAGAGATATTAAAGCAGATAAGCAGACCTTTGACATAGGAGGCACAATAGACACTTAAAATGCAATTAAAATTGTTTACCATTATAAAGAGAAGCTGTGATGCAGCCATAGCAGTATGTGTGTATGTGGAGGGAATCCTTTGCATTTTTAATAATATGCCTAGACCCGAGCTGTTTACATGCATTTTATAAGAAATAATTGAATTACCACCATGCAGAGTGCTAAAAACGTTCCCTCAGACATGCAATAAAGTATGCTCTTTGAAGAAAGAGAATCAAAGCAGATGGTTTGAAGCCTGGTACCCTCTGCACTTGCAGAAATAAGTGCTGACCTGCACTTTAGGGGGTGGATTGTATGGCCACCTGCAGGAGGTCAGCATGGCCAGGGGGGAATCCTTCTCTTAAAATTTCCAAAACCCCAACTTTTCTCTCGGATGAGCTTCTCCTCTCTGCCAGTGCTCACGGCAGAGGGCTTTGTTTGTGTGTGCAGGGTGAGTCCCCAGTCACAGCTGGAGCCTTCTTACTGAAAAAAGGCTCCTTTAGCCCTTGAAACGAGGTATTTTCAAAGAAGCACTCACTCTGAGGAGACTTTATGGAGGCTGCTTTGTGCCTGCAGGCAAAGCCAGCAGCAGCTCACAGAAATGCGAGCAAGGACTGCTGGGGGAGCTGCTGCTGGGCCGCTCATGGTGGGGAGCCTTGGGCCTGAGGGGCTGGGGCCATGTTGTGAAGCAGCCCGTCCCCACCACTCGTGGATGTCGGCATAGCCCCTGATTGCTCCCAGGAGGAGGACGCGCCCAGTCCTCAGGAGACGAGAGACGAAGCACGTTTATGATTTTCTTTTTTTTTTTTTTTTAATATTATTATTATTATTATTTTTTTTTTTTCTCTCGTGGAAGCTGAAAAGTGTGTGTGAAGCACTTCCGATAAAATGCTGCTGGATGGAAACCCAAGTACATCACACGGGACAAGCTTTGAAGAGATGAGAGCTTTCCTAATGTGCTCGGTAGTCAGGGTTAGTTTGAGGGAGTGACAGCGCCCTTTGATGTCCTGGGCTCCAAATATTTAAAGACAGCTTGCCAGAAAAGGAGCAGCAGGCAGGTAATGTGCTCATTCCTCCTGAAACCATGAGCTGCGCAAAGAAAACCTCAAAACTGTAGGATTTAAGAAAGGGAAATGTTCATGCCTCAGGAGAGATATTATCAGTCCTAAGAAGCTGAAAATCAGGTAATTCTGTAGTTTAACTTGTGTTTTGATCGGTGTATCATTTTATCTTTTGTGCTAATTCACTCAAGCACGTGTGGGTTGGGGGTTGCTGGGGAGGTTTTAATTAGAAATGTGCTGAACAGATTAGCAGTAGTTGGAAATATTTGACAACTATGCTTTTGCAGTGGTTTCTGAAGGAGGCGAGGTGTTTACTGTAGCAGCCTGTCTCCATCTTCCCTTCCCTTTACAACCGGTGTGTTGATGCTGAAAGGCTCGTGGCAGGTGGCGTTTCGGCTCTGGTTGTGTGTACTTCACCACGACATGCTGCAGTCCTTACAAAAGGCTTTGGTAGATAATTTTGTAGTGGACAATTGAGAATGGCTTGTGTTGAACACAGGTAGTGATTTCATCTCAGGTCCTCCTGTTCCGCGCTGCACGGCCGGGAAAGGGCAGGAGTCTTACAGTTACTGCCTTGATACCGAAACTGGCTGTTTTAAAATGATCAATTTCCTTAATGATATCATAGCTCAGTTTGATCGCTTTAGCTGATCAGAGGAAGAACTCCAGCTAAAGCACTGCATGATGGGTGAATGATGGATGCTTCTTTCCCCTCCTTTCTTTAATAAGCCCTCTTTTGTTACATGCTATGGCTACTAATCTTTTCTCTCTTCTGTTTGTTGTTTGTTTGTTTGTTTGTTTTCCTCTGTAAAAGGGAGAGGAAAGGGCTTAAAATATTTCAGAAGTGCCAACGGATTTTCCAGGTCTCTGAGTGTGGCAATGCAGATATACACATTTCGAGTAAAATGTTCTTTTGAACAGTGGTAGCATAAGGCATACAAGGCACAGAGGTCCCATTAAACTATCAAAATGGGTTTTACTAGGGCGTTGGTAGTGTTTGTGCTACCCTGATGGGAAGGAAGGCATTTTCGTCTTAGATCACCCACCAGTAGCTCCAAGAAAGCAATATAAGGTGACAGTGGATATTAAAGATAGTGTCCATCTCTGCTCTGTTTAAGAGTCTTATTTCAGTGGAGTTGTACGAGGGTAATTCTGGGTAGTGAAATGGAGAATCTGTCCCAAGAGCATTTGGTTGTTCTGGGCAAATCTGTTTTCTTCGTTTTATTACCTTAAAAAAAAGGAATACAAAGGTAGAATACTACCTTAACATCAACATAGTGACAGTCAGTGCTAGCCAAAGGTTGTACTGGCTCACTTCAGGGCTTCTGTCTAGCACACCACATTTGTGTTTGTCATGTGAAAGGCCAAATCTCTGTAAGTGGAGGCGGCGTGTGGGTGTACGGAGGGTTTCCTCGCAGCCTGCCCCAGCGTTTCCTGCTGTGAGAGGACGTGGATCCATGGGGGCGCAGGAGGTGGACAGCTATCCCCTGCCTGCTTGGCATCCCAGGGGCAGACCAGAGAAGGGCAGGTGCAAAAAAGGATTCAGCACACCTTGCTGGGTATTAGCTGTGATCATCGGGCTGCAGGCTATGCTGAGGTGCCTTCCTCTTGGATTGATTTGTAATTTCATTTGGGGAGCATCTGAGCAAAGACCCTGCACTGATCCAGTGCCGCCTTCATTCATTGTAATAGTACCCACGAGATGTAGCTGAGTCACCGAGCTGGGTTATTTTTTCTAACATGCATCTGTGTTTTATTTGATTATAAAGTCCAGATCCTCCTGCTTTCTGTTACAGGCTTTTTATCTTACTCTGGTTGTGTCAAAAACAATTTGTAATTCTGTGATGTAGACATGAAATTATCTTTAATATGTTACGTGTTTCTAAGGATGGCTGTCATTTAATATTTTGTTCCTAGGGTCTCATTAGTACTGTGTGCCCATAATCTATTGTATGGGTGTAATGCCAGAGGGCAAGTGAGCTATTGAACAGCATCTATCTGTCCACTTAGAAAATGGACAGAGGGAAAAATAGAATGGACAGGGGAAAAAATAGATTTGTAAATTCATTTCCCTATTTGTAGTTTAGAAGAGCCAAATGCAGCACTGTGTGTGTGCTGTGAGCTTCAAGGATTTGGGCCCTCTGTGACTCAGAAGATGCTATCTACCAGTAACTTGCACACACCGAGCAATGAAAGAATCATGGTAGAACTTGCAGAGGCAGAATTCCTTTTCAAATGTGGGAGCAATGTCTGCACTGTGAAAGAAGTAGGGCCTTTGTGCCTCAGCCTCGATATTCAGGAGCAGGGTGCTATAATCTAGTAGCAAACCCATCCTTTATCCGTGCTTTAGTCGAAATGTGTAGCTGCATGCCACTTACGGACATCAATTTACTTTATTTTTGATGTCCTGTGAGTGACAGCTTGTAAGGACCTGTGTAGTGTTGTATACCCAGTGTCAACTGAAGTTATAGAATAAAGGTTGTTTTTTTCTGCCAGGTTTTCATGTGGCCACTGAAATATCTGTACGCTCTTTGTCTAGACTTTAATGAGCTTGGTGGAAGGGTGTTAAGAAAAGAAAAAAATCCCTCAAGTCAAGACAAATGGAGGAGAGGACAGCACACAGGAGAAGAAACAAGAGGTGGAAGTGTTCAGGAGAAAAAGGAACACAGCAGGTTTAATGGTGCAGTGTGGCACAAAGGGAGATTAGCTGGAAGTAGCATAATTTTATGCATAATATATATACTTATAATTTTAATATCTACACTTTATTTGACTGATGTATTTTGAAAAGATCTGC
Source organism: Oxyura jamaicensis (assembly GCF_011077185.1). Classification (NCBI taxonomy): domain Eukaryota; kingdom Metazoa; phylum Chordata; class Aves; order Anseriformes; family Anatidae; genus Oxyura; species Oxyura jamaicensis. Next base: position 38,536,180 of record NC_048895.1, on the reverse strand, counting down.
TTTTCAATGTGGTGATTTAAGATTACTTGGAGATTTTTCCATAGAGGGCAAGTTGTTTTGCATTAGTCATATCTTTATTTATTATTTGGTTATTTTTTTCTGTTTGGAAATGAGATGTTCTGTTTCAAAAATATTTTTTTTAACTAAATATAAGGATTCAGTGGATTAGAAATAGTATTTCGTTCTCTCAACACGAATATTCAAAATATTTCTAGGTTATCCCTTTTTATTAATTGTGGTTTCTGATAATTTCATCTGAGCATAGACGTGTGCATACGTGTTTGTGTGAAATACTGGCAGTTATCTAGGTGCAAAAAACATCCTTTATGGATTAAATCATACAAGTATGCTGTGTTGAATTGCACACCAGTGGTTGTTTTTGTAGTTTATATTCACATGAGTTGTAAGGTTGCTTTGGTTTACATGAGAAGTTCATCTCAAATTCTGTGATGAAACAGCCAGTTAACCCCAATTAGAGTAATTGCATGACATTTATGATAGAAATGCCGTTATGTGATCTTGGCTTCTTTAGCAGTTCACTGAAAGGATAAATTGACTAAATTCCAAATCTAAAAGAAGCATCTCAAAAGTGGAACGATAATGTTTTCATGATAAGGTGCTACGTGTAAGACATGCCACTACTGATTAATGTTAGAATCCCGAGGCTTCTTCCCACTTCTAATGTTTTTGTTTGTTTGTTTGTTTGTTTGTTTTCACATATAGCCTTATGTCCCATTAACTGAGGCAGGGGGATGGATAGAGGAAATGGGACTGAGATTGCGACTTTCAGGACACAAAAAGTCATATTCATCTGTTGCATGTCTTCTAAAAACTTCTGTCAAACTGACCTGAAACAATATATTTATGTAGGATATTTTAAGTATCTACAGTATCTTCATTAATTTTTAGACTTTTTGACAAGAAATTCTGGCTGACAGAGAAGTGTTTCATTCTCAGCTTTGTTTCTTGAATGTCAAAAGAAAAATATTGTTTTTTAATATAGGGAAAATGTGGAAAAAAACAAACAAACAAAAAAAAACTTGATAGTCTTAGCTTTTTAGCCATGGGATAACGAGAAGTTGTCAGTAAAATCAGTGTAAATACTGTAGGGAAAGAAACAAAGAACAAAGCAACAAAGTGATTCTGAGTTAATAGAAACCTCTGGAAAAGAAGGTAAAGAGAGTGATGGCATTGTAAAGCAAAGTATTTCAAGCATTTTTGTAGTGGAGAATTTTTGAGGTGGAGATTCTTGGAGTTTTCAGGATATTCACTCATCACACTGCAACATACTACACATCAACTGTTTTGGTGCGTTCAATTATTTTTTTTTTTTTAAAGTTTGTTTTATTTTATTTTATTTTTTTTCCTTTTACCCTTTCATTAGATGCCTTTATAAAATCCATTTAGCTCTGAGTGTTGTTCTCCACCCCTGTGATAAAAACTCCACAACCCCACACTGGGTAGAGTTGAGGTGTCTGTTGTAGTTATGCAAGATTGGGATAAGGGAAGAAGGAAGCAGACTGCATTGTCAGATTGCAGAGTTGCTTATGTCAGGGAGAGGACACACAGACAATTGCCTTCCAGAACAACTGTGCTTATCTAACCTTTCTACTGTGCTTTTGAAGTTGGGTCTGGTACTTATAGTATCTGTCATCGGTGAGCCTGTGAATTTCAGCAGTCCACGTGACCTGCTATAATACGTTTTCTCATATAGAGGAATGTTGTTCAGCACTGCGGAGGGTACATATGTTTTCCTTATATTCAGTCTTACTGTGAGTTCTTGCTTTTGTTATGTACAATTGTGTCCTCTTTATAGAAAACTTTTCAGGTGATTTTTTTTTTTTTTTATCACGCTGTGAATTCACATGGAGTTTGTACTTAGAGACTGTAAAATTCTATTAAAATTCATATCTAGATAGCTATATATTTAGATATTCTATTGACGATATATTTGGATAAACAGTAAATAATTAGTGACATTATATACAATATTTACCCTCAGCATCTGTTATAATTTTATAGTAATTAACCAGCAGTAGTAAAACAGTAATTGTATCCATATATATCTTAAATTGATTTTTTTTGGACAATTTTTAGGAAGTAGTAGAAACTGCAAAAATCTGCCATAAATTCATGCATCTTTCTATTAATTTTCTCCAATATGCTTTCATTTTCTAATGTATTTGTATTATATGTCTTTATATTATGAAGTGTTTTTGTATTAGGAGATTATTACAAAGAGAGAGAGAGAACTGCTAAAAGCATGTGTCTTGTTAGTCTGGAACAAGTCAGTAGTACTCTGTTTAGTGCCTTCCAAAAAAAAAAAAAAAAAAGAAAGAAAAGACTGATGCTCTTCTTCCTTTTCTCATCTTAAAACATAGGCTAGGCTTTTTGACTAATCTTCTAATCATTTTTTAATCAATCCCACCCGGCTCCACTCTTGCTTCATATAAGAAAGTTTTATCAAGCTAGAAAACTTAGTATTATATTAGAATTATCTTTCTATATGAGGAAAAAAAAAAAACATCACTGTTTATCACAACCCAGGTAACTGTCAAGCTGGCGTGGTTGTGTATGGGGTTGGCCGTCCATGCACTTAATACATCCCATTTCTGTTGATGCCATAAGAAAATAGGAAGCAAAACAAAAAAGTTGCAATTCTTGATATTCAGAAGTTAAATTTTTCCTTTCCTAATTTATGTGCTGTAAACTTGTTTTATCAGAAAGTTTATTTCTGAAGACAAGAAATGTTGATGTTGGCATCGACATGTTTTCCTTATGGATTTCCGACTCAGTGAGAATGGGTGTTAAAAATTATTCTTCCTTCTCAGACCCTTTGGAAAAAGACATGTGAGAGGACAAAGGGATGAGAAGGAGAGGTCTATCTCCATGCAGATGAGCCAGATGGCGGACTGGCCATCAGTTATAAGACAATGAGCTTCAGCTTTTATGCTCCTGACCCCTTTCTGCACCTGAACTGATTTTAATAGAGTTTGGTCACTTATCCTTAGACTTCCTGGCCTGCAGCGAGGCTGCTTCCAGCATTTTAGCCTATCACACCAATTACATCACTGGAGAGTTCAGCTAAGCTTGTCAAGCTTGTCTGCCTGATTGAAGCAGAAGACAAGGACGGGAAGGAGGAAAACATAAGGATCAAGTGCTGCATGAACAGGGAAAAAAAAAAAAAAAAAAAGAAAAAAAGAAAGTGATAACAATCTGAAATCCGTATCTGACATACTCAGCCTGCTTGCCCTTACTCACTATGTTACTATGTTTAGCAGTGACACCCTGACACGGTATTGGGTTGGTCTTATCACTGCCTCCTTTTGGACTGCAAAGAAAAGTCTTCTCTATTGTGGATTCTGAGAATCTTGTGTCTTCCAAAATTGTATGGCTACTGGTTTGATATCATCTTCAAGAGAAAAATCAAGCAGCACTATCCTTGAATCAAAATGAATTTGTAGTGATGAAACACTCTGTCTTTTTGTTGTTGTTGTTGTTCTTTGTTTCCTTCTCCAATAATTTTAGGCCATCAATATTCTGGCTTCTAAATTCAGTGTTTAGCAGCCAATGTCACCATGGCAGTCAAAGTGAATGCACGCTAATATTCTCCCTATTTTTAAAAATCTGCCTGGGATAAGAGGCTTTAACAAAGCGTAGACAAGGTACGTCAGTTTTTCTCATGCACTTACAGAAAGGTCAAAGAATGCACACTATTTGGTCAAAGAATGTACACTAAAGCAAAAGCATAACTCCTGTCTTTTAGCTTAGAACATATTTTTCTATTTTTTTCTTCATGTTTTGGAAATAAAGACTTTGAACTCACATGTCCTATGTTGCCAAAAAGGAAACCCATGTTTCAGTTGAACTGTCATCAGTTGAAGTGGGTATCAATAGTCTCATTGTTCCTCAAGTAGCTTTCACTGGGCGAGTTTCTACAAATATAAATGATATTCTTATATTCACATAACAGCAAGCATTTTGACTCTGTAATTCAACAGGGTCAAGAGCAAGTACTAAATGTCTCAAGCTATATTATCATATGCGTCTAATGTGGCTGTATCTACAGACATATTGTTTACATTTTCCTTAACACAAGAATAATCCTAGGAGGATGGTGGTTGATGGAAATGAACTGTGCCCTTTCTGGGACTGTTGGGACTGTTTCTTTTGAAGAAAATCTGATTTGCAGTTTTATTTATGTTGCTAAGCCATCCAGGCACATGCAAAGTAGATACCTATGGTGAAAAACTGGAAGGGAAATGCAGCGTAGAAGCCAAAATTGTAAGAAAAGGACTTTGGAGACTCTGTGTATTTCTTGCACTTTAATTCACTGCAACATCTCTCTCAAAATGCTTCCCTTTTGACTTTGAATCTCTCCTCTGAGCAGCAAAATGAAAAACACTTGTTATGGGTCTGCAGTCCTTAATTTCAGCCTTGAAGATAGCCCAGAATCAAATACAGCATGTTATCTGTATTTCTAGTTGGCAATCAGCAAGTGAAATATTGAGATTAAATAAAATAAAAACACATGCACAAAAACAAACAAACAAAAAACTTTAGTATCAATCTAGGTTTATTTACATAGGCTTATTTAACATGCTTTACTTGCTAAAAAAATGTTTTGTGCTAATGCAACAGAGAGGAGAATTAGTTTTTCTCTGTCTCCAGTCCTTCTACTCTTAGTTGAATGACTTTCAAAATTGATTTTGATATGCAAAACAAAAGGGCTCTTATGTTATTGTTTTTGATTGATGGATTCATTTCATTTTAGTATTAAGAATGTCCCATTATGAAGCCTTTCATTTCAGAAATAGTCTAAAGCTAATTTTAAAAATCCTTATGATTCCCAATCTTTATTTCTGGGGCTTCAGAGCAGTGTTGTCTGGAAACTAACAAACAAACAAAAAGATATGTTGAAATTTTAAATATTCTCTTTCTCCCTTTACCCAATGTCTTTGGTTTGAAATTTTGGATTTATTCCATCTGAAAACCAATTATGGGAACAATTGTTTCAAGCTTCATTGTAGAAGAAAAAAAAAAAAATTAATCAGTCTTGAAACAACTATATCTATGTGGAGACAAAACCTCTTATCTAAGTTTTTGATATATGTGGGATTAAAGACTATAAAACCTCTTATCAGCATTTTGATACATGTAGGATTAGAAATATAGGTTGCCGTGCTCTGTGGCCTGTTTATGAGCATTTTTGAAGATGCATTGCTGGGATGCAACTCCATACTCTGGGCTGACTTTCAGGCTGCAAATTTAAAATGCAAAAAAAGTAAATCCTACAGTATTTAAATGTATTAAATGTAAATCGGAAGATTTGATGATGCAGGAGAAATTCAGCAAATCGCTTCTATGATTACATTTAAATCAGAAAAAAATGCTATGTAGTTGGAAAGGAAATGTAAGATAATGGAAGGGTCTATGTTGAAGCTATGTTATCTTTATTTTCTCTCTCTTCTCATATGTAGCATACTGAAGAAAGAGTATGAAATCACTTGGTCCTTTTTACTTGTCTAGGTTAGGATTGTGTGTATCTCACCACTGAGAACTGACTGGAGCATGTGTCCGTGTAAAACACTGTCTCAGTGCTCCTTGTTTTCCTTGCAGACCAAGGGCAACATTCTTTATCCTGTATTTTTATAGAATAATTGTAAGCAGGAGCAGGCAGAATGAACGTGCTTCTGCTCATCAGTTCTGACCTTTATTGAATTTTAAGGCTGCTGAAATTTCACCAAAAAAAAAACACCTTTTTAGGAACTAGATTTCTGAAGGTGACACTGGGATACAATTATGCTAAATGATGGTGTTACCAAAACCTCCTCAATTTACATTGAAAACCTTTTAATATTTTTAGTTTGTGTCTTTCTAGTCAGTGCAGGAAGACTCTGTAGTGTTGTATCAATAGATGTGCATTCAGGGGGCTTCCTCAGATTTCAGGCTGGCATGACATTAGCCAGAGCTAGTTTCAGTCTTGGAAAGGACCCAGGCAGGACTCCAAACTCTTCCTTTTGAACTCTTGAAATCATGTAAACTTGCTCACTTTGTGGAGTTGATAAGAATTTGTATGCTGTCTTTCTGACTTCTGAGAGAAGGTTTTGTTGTATGCAAGAGTATTAACATGTCACATGCAGGGATGAGGTGTCAGTATACAATGCATACTGCAGAGCATTTTGTGTTAACTCATCCTGGTAAGCAGCAAGTGTGACAGTGAAGTGTTTGTAATGTAAGTGATATAAAAAGTAAACTGTACTGACTCACAGCATTCTTATTTGGCACTGGTGTGGCAGCAGACATGGGGGTTGGTCACACATCTCGGGGCTCCCCATCCGCAAGCTGTTTCCCAGCCCCTCTGCACCCCTTTGGCTCGCCACAGGGGCTGATGCTGGCTCTGCTAGGGGTCGGGCTGAGCATGAAACATGGGCTAGCCAAGTGGTGTCAGAGCATGGTTTCTGGCACACAGTAGTAAACTAAAGCGAGTGAAAATAGGAGAAAAGAAGAAGGGACAAAGTACATGTAAGTCATGCTGTAAGGGCAGATCTGCTGTTGTTCTCAAGTACTCTATTTCAGAAAAGCAATGCTGATATTAAAGATGACAAGTGGTGACATCTGATTTACACCTAAGTTTTGTGTTAGATTTACAGTCTATGTGTATATATCAAATGAAATATAAAATATATGACTGCTCGAGTTCATCTAAAGTTCAGGAAGATAGAAAGAGCTGTCATTTCAAAGGGATGCTTCTTCAGACCAGAAATGTTGCCAGAGCATGGTGCAGCCCTGCAGTACCTCCCATCAAAAGGGTAATCCCACATCTATTTCCTGTGTTTCTCAAGTATTTTCAGATATCCAGTTGACTTTTACAACTGTTCCCCAAACTTAGATCTCTTCCTGTCTGGTCTATTTCTCCTCTTGCATAACCAAAACAGAGCCCTGGGGGGACAGAGAGGGACTGGTGACAACTCTGGGTAATGGAAGTTTTGGGAACTTCCTCGAGGAGTCTGGGGAAGGACATCAACAACAGAGCAGTGTCAAGGTGGGAAGTGACACTTCTGAGTCTTGCTTGCTCTTAGAGCTTGACATTTTTCTCATTTCTAACAAAACGCAAAATAAGTTTTGGGGAGCACTGTGGATGTCAGTGATATGGGATAATTCTCCTTGGCTGAGTTTTCTCTTAGCAGAGATTTCTTCTGGGGAATTCTTCAGTTCCTGGAGTGTTCTCTCATCCATAGGAATTTGTACATTGTCAGAGACACATAACTTTGCAGCACAATTACACATGAAGAAATATTAGAGCAGCATTAAGAGCTTGAAATTTAACTACATGGGAAGGCAGAGATAACTGTGTGAAAAATAGAGTTACTAATATCTTTACATACACAGGAATGTCTAAATGAGGTGTTTTCAAACTCAGCCTTCAGGTTTTCTTAGATATGAGAATTCCTTTGTCAGACAGCCTTTAAGGAGTTATTCGCTGTCACCTCTTGGTCAGAGCACTCTGTACCCACATCCTTCTGTCAACTACTTAGACCATTGCAAGTAGAAATTGGAAACTATGCAGTATGCTTTCTTTTTTGTTTTGTTTTCTTACCTTTGAGAGAATTTATCTCCCATTATCCAGTCTGTTGGCACAGGCAGTATATATAACCATTTCTATTCAAGATTATTATATATATATATATTTTTTAAGAAGAAAAAGGACTTCAGTTACTTCCTATCCCCCAAATTTTTATCTAAATGATATAAAAACACAACCTACATTTCAGTAACATAGCTGCATTCAAAGATTTTTGCTAAGCATGGCTGACACGTAAATGTTTAATGGACTACATTTTACCTTGTTCATCAGAAATGTGTGTCCTGTTCCAACAAAAGGCTCGCAGGATTTTACCAAGATCCTGTGATTAAATGTTACTCTCTATTTACTCTACTGTAATTAGTCCTGAGTCCCATAATTTCTTGTTTTGAAACTACATTATGGTGTGCAGACTTGCCAAGGCAGAAGTTGCCACTGATTTAAAATGCCCGGATTTCATTTATTTGAAATGCAATGTAATTGTTAATAATGGCTTTTGGATTTGAGGAACTTAGCAGATTGTTTTTAGTGATCCATTCTAATTTACTGAATTTGCAATTTAATATGCCTCATTTGGCAATACCCAAAATAAGCCAATAAAATTAATTGGAACCTTGTTAGAGCTTCACGTATGCTCTTTTAAATGCACAGGAAATGAGAAAAAAAAATAGCTTTCTCATTACAAAAAATTACTATGATCTGGCATCCTTCTTACATCATTTTAAAGTTCACCATTATATGTGAATTATCCATAATGTATTTCACAGTTTTAGCAAAGAAGGGTTCAGATACTCATTGAAATGCAACAATAATTAGTGAAGCATTAAATGTTACGTAGGATTTCAGGTAACATATACTTCAGCAGAAGAAGATGAACTTACTGAACTAGTTGCAATTTTTCATAACTCTTACAAGTTATGAAAGCGATGCATTTTAAATGCATTCAATTCCTCAGGTAACGTATGCTATTCAATATGCTATTCTGAAGGTAGTAATGCATTGTTAAATACTTGTATGTAGTACAACTTGATAGATTCAAATGACTTTAGCAACTGTGCTGCTAAGGAAAATATTACATAAACACTAGGGTTTATGTTTTTAAAAGCTTAATCCAAAGGCATATATGAGATTTGTTGGAACACTGAGGGGACATGCTTAAGTACTTTCCATCCATACTTATGCTCAGGAGCAGCCAAGAGACAGTTCAGCTCTTAGACCAAGCCTCTAATGTGCTCTGATTTATTCTGTCTGTTGTAACAGTTCCACTATTTTCAAGCCCAAATACTAAAATATGAACCAGGAATTTTCTAACCAGCCATTAATAGAAGTCTTGGGAGATTTCTGTGAAAGGAAGAAAAGAAAAGAAAATAATAATAAAAAAAAGGTATATATTATAACTGCTATAGGAGCTTTGTTACATTTCATTCTTTTTAAAATGATGAAGCAGTCACAAAGAAAATGGTCATGGAATTTCAGGTGATATAAAAATTTTAATGTATTTTTTGATGTGATTCCCATCACTTCTGTAATATTTTTCCATTTGCAAATGATGCATGCAGTCCAATCTCATGGCGGTAAAAGCTTTTAACACAACAATCTATCATAAGTCTTGGCATGCATAGTAACACGTAGAATAATTCTGTTAGGTTAGTTTTAAACAGAGTAGGTGGTTTTTAGTCCCCTCTGGGCTGTCAGGCTTATTATCTATTTGAATGAAACTCAAGGAAAAGCCTTTATAACTCTTCTCAAAATGATTTTTTTTTTTTAATTTACTTGTGCATATATATACCATTCAATGTTTGAATTGGCTGTGACAAGTCAACAAGGCAAGACTGGCATTCAGCATCCACTGAAGGTTTCTCAAGTGCTCAAACCAATACAAGGAAAAAAAAAAAACAGATTCACTAAATTTTCTGAATTAATACTCATTATAGTCTTCAGATACTGACATACTAAATTTCTAAATGACACTGTATCAAAGGCAGTGCTTCACACTTCAGCCCCAAAAAATCATTTTGCATTATGGCAGAGGAGTAAAGTTAGGCTGGTGTGATTAAAAAAGGCTTCTTCATTCTGGTTTGAAAGGAATTGTTGGATTTCATTTGATTCATCCAGAAATCATTGTATATGGATTATTTTTGCATTATGAAACTTGTCCATCATGCTTCTCAGAATTCTTCCGGTCGAGCTCACATATGTCAGGTGTTGGGAATCCCAGTAGATTGTTTATGTATATTTCAGCTAACACAGAAATATTTTCCAGGTGATGTTTCTTTTAACTCAACCTGGGATTTAGGAATTTTAATTATTATTTTCTGCATTGAATCATAGAAGATAATTAGGCAATTGCTAGCTACTTACAAGCTAACAATTCCCATCTTCCACTGATACGATGGATCAACATCAGCTGTTAACAGTAGTTACTAACTGTACCATTAGGTAACTTCACAATAAACAGGACAGTTCTGAGCAAGCAGGTACTGCCCTGTTTGCCAGTCCTGCGGTCTCCATTTCTGCAGAGATGGATGGTGAGCTTTAAGAACTCTGAATAATTCTTCTCCAGTAATGATGTGTGAAGGTGAGGATACTCTGCGGTTTCAGCAGCAGCAGGGACGCCTTCAAAGCAGTATTAATCTTGGGTTTCTCAATACCCATATCCAGCTATGCTGAAGTCTGGTATTCTCAGCCTTCCTATCCTGTCACAAGTTCCTGTGTTACCACAAGAACTGTTTGTGCAACTGGGCTGTGAAGCAGATTGGGAAACTGATTCATCTTTTTTTTTTTTTTTTTTTTTTTTTTTTTTTGAGATGCGTGGGAAAAAAAAAAAAAAAAAAAAATAATAATAAAAAAAAACTGCCATCTTTTGAAACAGCTGCAGCCCTGATGCAGGCTATATCAGGGACCTGTCACATGGGTAGTTTTGCTGGTGCAGTTGAGAGGGCAGCACTATTTCTGAACAAGTGGGGAAAATTTAGAATCATCATAGAATCATTAAGGTTGAAAAAGACCTCTGAGATTGTCAGGTCCAACCATACCCCTACTCCAATATCACCCACTAAACCATATCCCTAAGCACCACAGAATCATCTAGGCTGGAAGAGACCTCCAGGATCACCTAGTCCAACCTCTGACGTAGCACTAACAAGTCCTCCACTAAGCCATATACCCAAGCTCTACATCTAAACGTCTTTTAAAGACCTCCAGGGAGGTCTGGACTTGGCCACGTCCCTGGGCAGTCCATTCCAATGCCTAACAACCCTTACAGTAAAGAAGTTCTTCCTAATATCCAACCTGAACCTCCCCTGGTGCAACTTTAGCCCATTTAGCCCCTCGTCCTGTCACCAGGCACGTGGGAGAACAGACCAACCCCCACCTCGCTACAGCCTCTTCTAAGGTATCTGTAGAGTGTGATAAGGTTGCCCCTGAGCCTCCTCTTCTACAGGCTGAACAATCCCAGCTCCCTCAGCCGCTCCTTGGAAGACTTGTTCTCCAGACCCTTCACCAGCTTCATAGCCCTTCTCTGGACTCGCTTGAGCACCTCCATGTCCTTCTTGTAGCGATGTCCTTCTTGTCCTTTCAACACTTGGTCTGATCTATCTGGTGTTTGCCAAAATTAAATTGGATATGTTTTTCTGTGGATAAAATGTAGGAGCTGTTGCTTGTCATGTTCCCCATTCTTCAGAATTGGAATTAAGAGACCAAACACTGCTCTCAACCAGAATCTGTAACAAAGCAAGCCTTTTACCTCTGCAGAATCTGGGAAGAGGCAAGATTGTATTTTCCTGACACACTCCTTGACATGTGCACAGAGATTTAATATGAGCTAATCGGGCACAAAACAAAATAAGTATTTTTTTCCTAAACTGTTCATAATTGCAACTCTTAAAAGGACACCCTTTTTTGAACGCCACACTGGAATACATTAAACTGGGACAGCAGTTCATTTCAAAAATAAATGCTTTGTTCAAAGTTGTACAAAGATATTTGAAAGGGATTGAAAAGTTGATACTAGGAATTAAATATCAAAATCAGTCGTAGCAGTAGTAGCAACTGATACTATCAAGTGATAACGCCATATCAGTTTTCAATAGAAATCAAGTGTATCACTGGTAACTTCTGGTTAAGTGCTTTAATCTGATTTAAATGCAAAAAATTCTCTGCTATCAGAAGTGTACTTGTTGGTCTCAAAATTTTTGACATATAATTCTTAGGAGTTTTAAGTATCTTATCAATTTAATTTATATTCATTTTGAAATTTCAGAGTTTGGATGTTCATTTTATTCCAAAACTATCATTGGTGGATATATATGAACAATGTGCATTTTTGCACAGGTTTTGATCTTGGTGTTTACACTAGCTATAGTTGGGTTTGTTTGTTTTGCATTTTTTTTTTAACTGCAGATTTATTTACATGGAATAGGAGAAAATGCACAAGAGTACTGATGAGAGTACTGACACTAATCTCGATCAGATGCTGAGAGGTGTTTAGGGACACTGTTGGAAAATTTATTCTGGCTTAAGTCTGTTGATGAATTTTATTTTACAGTAATTTAACCATGGAACAGATTGCATTTAAGCTACCTGAAGTAATTATTGTCTAACAAGACCACTTTATGCTGATCAGAGCACGTATATCTTAAGTAAAATATGGTAAAAACTGGATGTATTCTCTAGCCTGCTTGATAGTTGCCAAAACCCAGCCATCTGATTAATGGTGTAAAGCTCCTCACTCTAATTTGCATATCTCTATGGAAGTAGTGCTAAAGTTGCACTAACAATTATGGTTTTAATCTTCTGTTTACAGGGAAAAAAAAAATCTGTATCTTAACTGTTAATAGTGCTGCCATGTCCCTCGTCCCCCTCCCCCCTCAAAAAAAAAAAAAAAAAGAAAAGAAAAAAAAAAGGCAATAGGTAGAAAGAACTGAGCAGCTTTAATGTACTCTTTCAGTTTTGTGTAAGGCCTGGTGCCTTAACAACCCTGTGGCTGTTAGCAGTTAGTAAAGGTTTTGCCTTGCTGTCTCTGTAAGAGCTGTTCCTGTCAGAAGGCATGCTCTTCATGAAGGAATGCAAGAAAAAAAAATATTCTTCCCTTGTTTATCTTCTATTCTCCTACCTCTTTAGTAGTGTCAGGCTTCAAACTATCTTCCCTTCTCTGAACGTATGCTTTTTGTGAGCTCATTAAATTGCATTAGCTTAAATTTCCCAGAATTGCCCAACTCAGAATAATTCAGAATAATGAAGTAGGCTGCACAAAATCATTAAACTGGATTTGAAAATGAGAAAACTGAAAGTGGGTTGTGGTGTTTTCTTTTTGTGTGTTGGATTGGTGTTTGTCTACAGCTGTGAGGCTTAGATTTATTTTGCTTTAATGTTTGAGAATACAGACGGAAATACTTTCCTAGGGGCATAACTGTATAAATCTGTCGCTAAAATAAGAGGAGAAATGTCAGAAGACTCTTAAATATTGTCAGGTAGATGGTTGGTTGTTTTAGAGCTTTTCTACTGTTTTCTGATTCTTCAACAGAGTTTTTCAGACTCATCTGACTTTTATAATTTAATTTGGAAAGAAATCTACCCAGACATTTTAATGATGCCTTATAATCCCTTCTGATCATTGGGGTGTTTTGCAGTTGCTGAACAGCCCTTCCTTGCCAAGATTTACTAATTCCTAGATTTCAATTTTTCTGTGAATAAAAAAAATAAAATAAAATAAAATAAAATAATTTTTGCAAAGTGAAGTATCTTAAGATGTATCATTTTATCATCTGAGGAAGCAGTTATATTATTCCCTTCAACCCAGGCTATAGCCTATTGTCTTCATTATTAATTTTCCAATTAAGACTGAAAACAAAAATCCTGGGAACTTAAATTGTGGATTTTTATTTTTTTATTTATTTTTTTTTCTTTTTTCCTAACAGGCATATGAAAGCTAATAGCTTATATAGCTTTCTATTGATGTGTTATAAAATATTTTTTTCAGGGGGAATAAAGAAAAGAAACAGGGAATATCTGAGTATTATGTAGGGAAGGATATAAAAATGGACAGGGAGGTAGTCTTTTTTTAGAGGCTGAAGGACCCAGAAGGAAAGGAAAAGAAAAGAAAAGAAAAGAAAAGAAAAGAAAAGAAAAGAAAAGAAAAGAAAAGAAAAGAAAAGAAAGGAAAAGAAAGGAAAAGAAAGGAAAAGAAAGGAAAAGAAAGGAAAAGAAAGGAAAGGAGGAGAGAAAGGAGAGAAGGAATAAAAGAAAAAAAATAGGTGGAAAATCTGCAGGCTAGAGGAAGAAAAAGGTTGAAAATACAAAGAGAATGAGAGGGCGAATATTAGAGAGGAAAAAAATAGATCAAGAAAAATCAAGATGAAAGATTGAATTGTGTTGATAGAAGTGGAAGGGAAAGTAAGGCAAAGGGGGAAAGAAGAATGAAAGAAAACATAGACTTCCTAATTTCCTTTGTATTATATATTATAAGCTACTGTCTTTCCTTTGCAAATATGGCATGAAATTTGATGTAGTGGGGTTCAAACTGCAGCTTTCTTCTTGAGGCATTCTTTGAATATTATATTTTACTTAATTATGAGAGGGGAAAGGGAGGATTGTTGCAAATGGGTCTCCGCATGAGGATCCGCATCACAAAGCCACAGTTCAGCTGAGACCCACTTGCTCAGGTTTTGCTGTAAAACAGAAAGAAAACAGAGCTTTACAAAGTTGCAGAGAGAAAATGTTGGATCTGATATCAAAACAGATTTTTTAACAAAGGCTCAAGCAAATTCATAGAACAACGTGTGTGTGTGTGTGTGGCTTTTGTTTGTGGTGGGTACTTTTGAGAGTAGCAGCCATGTTTTGTCATCAGTGACTTGTACATTCATTCTGACTGATGTGTTGTGTTGAATTAGAGAGCATTTTTTCCCTCCAATACCTCTTAAAATATTTCTTTTAGCTGCAGGACCACTTCAACTGCCTCATTAGAAAACATTGCCTTTCTCCATTTCCTTCCCTTGTTTTATGATTTCTTGTCCTGCTAAAATAAAACAAACAAAAACCCTCAAAATTGCATTTAAAAATCCATCATAAAGGAAAGTGGTCTGCATTTCATACTGCCATAACTCATTAGCCTGATTAGTCATAGTACCATTTCAGCTTATCTTGTAAAAGCTGGAATAAGATTTGATAAATATATAGAGGTAGTCTTTAAGCAGTAAGAGTTTAATGACTATCTCAGGGATGCTTGGATCAGGAAAGATTCCAAAGCAGTTATCACCCTTGGTAGGAAAATGCTTTGTAAATCATCACATATGCTACTTTTTACTAGATTAAGTGTAAAATCTTAAAACTGCTTTGGATCCAAAATCTTCATTGTTTGATGGCAAAACTTTCACAGGGAAAGTTATCTGACTGTTATAGAAATGGTGAGTACAATATTGATGTGAGTGCTGGTTCAAAGGTCAGAGAACGGGTTATAGACTGTCTCTTCCTTTGAGCCCAGGTGTATCTCTAATGAGAAAAATTACCAAAGGCAAGGTGTGCTAAGGCTGCTTTCCCTTCTGCCTGAAAGGAATTCCTCCATTCATCTCCTCAAGGTTTTGAGGTAACAACACTTCTTCTGCCTGGATCTACTGGAGCTAATACACATTGGATAAGGTATCTAACAGAGGGTGCTTCTGTTCTAGTGACGCTCCTAGGATAGGAAATGCACTGTGTTTTGCTTATCTGTCCTACCTGCTGATATTCACAGCAATTACAGAGTAACAATAAAAGCAGTATGGAGATTACAGCTAGAACAGTGTTACAATACACACTTTCTGTTGAAACAACAACTGAAACTACAGAACAATCTCTTCTATATGTTTAATTTGGTTTAATTTGTCCAGATTAGAAATTCGGAAAGGAAGGGAAAAGAAAGGAAAGAAAAAATACAAAACAAAAAATTCCATAACGGATTTGTTCATTACTTTATGGGCTATTTGCTTACTCTAACCTTTTGGTTTTTATAATAGATGTTCCTCTCAGGAACATGAGCAAATGAGGTTCTTGTATAGTTAATGAATTTAAAGTAATTTTATGCTAACTGGTCATTTTGGATATATGAGCTGTAGAAAAGCAGCTCCCTAGAAATAGATACTTTCATCAGGTTTCATTAAATCTTAGGAAAGATGAAAAAAAAAAAAAAAAGTTGGAGACAGTGTAGTTAAAGAGGTGTCTCTTTTAAAATATCCATACCTTTATATGTATTATTTCTTATAGCTGAATAATGAATTGTCTTGAATTTTCAAAATATTTTGATAGCCTGTCAGTTTCACTATCCATTTAAGTTTATTACCTGCTTGTACAACACGCAGGAGATTTTCTGAACAGTCCATGTATGTATCTGCAGGCACAAGTGAAAGAAAATAAAAATCTTGTGGCAACAAGCAAGTTACATTGAAGTTACTGCAAAACTATGTAACTAAGTGAAAGACTAAATAATACTAATAAATAAACCTAGATTTCCCTTGCTGAAATGTTTAGGTTTTGTTAGCAAACATACTGTCCATCATTAGTTACCCGTTAATATTTATTTCTTACTTCAGATGGTCTTGTAAATCATTTGACTGGGATACAGCTCTGCAGGGACTGCCAGCTATTCTGTCACTTCAGAGAGCTTCTCCACTCTTTTTCCTTCTTGGATGACAATTGCAGGGCAAAGATGGCAAGATTCTGCAAGATATTTTCTAACATCTGGTTCTTTACGAGTTCCTCAGGCAGTTGGGCTAAAATGCAGAAAGAACTTTGGAGCTACTCGCATAATGAGGTAGCTTCCTGGTATCTTAAATGCAATGTTCAAGTGTCCTTCGGGTGTGATTCGCACATTGCATCTTGCTACCGAGTCCAAAGCTGCAGACACCCTGCAGAGAATGTTTCCCTATCAGTGCAAGCAAATTACACTGTTGTTTTATATCAGAGCTTCAGCTTTAGGTAAATATTCAGGATTGCAAAAAGTGTACCAGTCTAGGATGTTAACAATGCTAACAGGAAATTCAAAAATAGGGAGCATATCTTTTTGTTGTTGTTGTTGCTGTTAATTAAATTAAACTGCCATTATCTAACCAGAGAAGTGAACTTCACAGTTATTTGCCAAATAACCTGCCTTCTGGTTTTTATCAATGATTGTCTCAGTTAAGATTATTGTGATAACTATTTGCTGGAAAACAAACAAAAGATAAAGCTTGATGAATTTTATGTATCACATTAAAATCAACTGGAAAAAAAAATACAAGGATGACAGTAAAAACACATCCCACATGAACAAATACTTCTTAAAATGCTTTTCTTTTTCCCCAAATGCAAGTTTTCTGATTATATCTAAAACTCAAAAAAAAAAAAATATCATTTAAATCATTTCAATTTGAAGAAGCATGCAAAACTGGAATATTTTTGATTTCTGATGGGGCTCTACTTCAAGAAATACAGAGAAATGTTAGTATTTGAAAATATGCCAACTTGAGGTAGGAATTTGCTGTTTTCTCATTTCTGTACAAGTAAAATGACTTCTGTATAATACCAAATAAGATTTTCATTAGAAAAAAAATCTTACAAGATTCCAGTTAGAATTCTTGTCAGGTGGAAAGACCATTCCCCAGCATCACTTGAGATATAAGCAGTTTCTAATCAGAGTCCCAGGTCTGTAATTTTGCCACGTTACCACAGCTCTGATCAGATGTTCTGGAATTACTTAACAGTGACTAGAAGGCGGAGTCCTTTTTTACTTTTTTTCTTCATAAATTCAAAGATTAGGATGGAGAGCAGGTGGCACGTTTCCTTTCTTTTGAAGACAGGAAACTTAAAGAAACTGATTTTTACAATTGTTGTCCTTTGTCCAGGACCAGGCATGATTAATTTTACTTTTTAAACCATTTTTATTTATATTTATTTATTTATGTTTTGGTTAGAGCATTGAACTGATTTAAGAAACATTAGTATTCCTAGCATTCCTAGCATCCCCCTCAGACTTCATTTGAAAACTTGGACAAATTATTGTATTACTTCTTTGTGTCTGTTTTCAATCTCCAAAATAAGATAATATTATGCATCTTGCTTCTATCTATATTACATTACTTTACTGAGTACTTTAGGAGTATTTTTTTTAAACACCATCTTTTTCTATAGTTCTTTTGCTGTATAACAGATAACTATGTTGTAGAGTTTAAATTTCCTTTTTTTTTTCTTTTTTACTTGATCTGTATCTATATTTTACTCTTAATATTATATATTTTCTAAAAGTTTTTTTTTGATCTTTTTATCTTTTGACATAAATTTTTACAGATACAGAGTTCCCAAGTAGCTGATCTTCTGATCCTGAGGTAGAAAAATTAAAGTTAGTAGATACAATTAATCTGGACTCAGTTCCCTGCCAGAAGAAAAATGTAATTTCCTTTGGTGAATGAACTCCTGCCTAACGTATCTCTCTGATATGACTTGGGAGCACAGTGTTCTGGAATGTGCCACCCCAGGGCATGCATTTAGCAGTCTTCCCATCTTACAGGAATTCTTATTGGAGTTCCTTCAAGTAGGTTGGAGAATGTATAATTTTCATTTATTTTTTTTTAAAGTAAATAAGTGTGTGACTGGATACTTAGCTTTAAGGCTTTAAGGATGGAACACCAGTGGTTCCTTTGTTACCAATGCTGGCATGAGACTCACTGGGCCTGCATGAGGAGCTCAGTGGAACAGCTGTGCTGTACTTAACGGGTTGGCGCTGTGGCTTGTGGGGTGCTTGGTGAAGCAGCAGTATTTCCATAAAGCCTCCAAACCCCTTCCAACAGTATACTTCAAATTTAGGATCACCCTAAACTCTTAGCTTCTGGCAATGGGTTATTTTATTTATTTATTTATTTATTTACTTATGCTTCTCCTAAAAGCTTTAGCATTTGTACTTCATTCACTCTTAGATGCTACACATAACTTACATCATCTTTTAAGAAACCCGGATCTTCACTCTTCGTCTTGAGTGAGCCATATTCAAAAATGAAGAAAAGCGACTTTTATTATTATTATTATTATTATTTTCATGTACCTCTTCCTTCTGAGGTGAGCTTTGGGTTGAGTAGCTGAGTTTGAACAGCTTTAATTAATAACTGGGATTTTTGGCAGGTGAGGATACAGGCAATAACCTATTACTCTAGAGCAACAGAGTATGTTGATGATGAAGAGCTGTTTTTCTAGTAACTTCACAGTAAAGATAAAGGCTTTTTAATGATCTCAGTGTAGAATTTACCAAATCCGACCTATCATTTAGTAAGTAGATACAGTGGCACCTTTACAAGGACCAGGAACAAACTGTGAAAGATTTATTCAGAGTGGGAGCTTCTATTCACCTGCCAGAGTGCACCTTGGTACATGCTTCTTAGAGTATAGAATCCTAAAGTATGAAATCCAAGAGAAAAATAAACCACCACAGACTGATTGCAGATTGATTGACATTGTGAGTTTACCAAGTCATTTGAATGCTATACAATTGTGAAAAGATAGGCTTATTTTAATTAAAAGCAATTTTGAAAGACACATTGGTATAAAATTCTGTTCTCTGAACCAGAGAAAATCTCTTTGCTAACACCGCTTTGAAATGCATTCTCATTTAAATTTGCAAGCACACTGCCAAGAGCCACTCTCTGTACCTGAAATGAGAAGATTCCACTTGGATGAGGGCTTATCCTCCTGGGAGTTTGCATCCCTGGACCTTTATTCTTACCCATTGTGTATCCCCTTACTCTGCTTTCTTTTCTTTTAAAAACACGATGGGATCCTTTTAAATAGATGATATTATCTCATCTAATGCATCTATAATACTATTTGAGGCATCAACACTCAATTTTTGTAATTTCACACCGCTTTTTGGATTTACAGACTTATTAAAATGTTCCCAGTTGTTCCTTTGGTTCATTGGCATGAGAAAGAGCTATATAGAGAATATATTTTATATTCTATGACCATACATGTAGTATGGGCTTGGAAATTTCAGTTGTTGGAAGATACTTAGTAGGGAAGAAAGTTTGCTGATGGAATTTAACTGCTGAAAGATAATAAGACTGATAGACTTCAGAATGACTAGCTATTAAAATATAACAAGCCTCTTGTTTGAAATGATAGTCCCATTAAATCAGCTTCCTTAGAACTGTACTACTTAAAGGAATATATGAAATAAGAAACAGCTGTATTAGTGCTTTGCCAGCTGTCTTCCAGAATAGGACCAATATTGGGCAATTAGGAATGCTTCCTGCTTTTTTATCTTTTTTTTTTTTTTTTTTTTTTTTTTCACTTCATGGGGGTTGAATTTGGATTTTTTTTCATTGTCTTAATATAGATCAAGATTATGACCTGGTTATTAAACCACAAAAAAGAGCATACAATTTATTTTTTTTTAAAGAGATGAATAACTGTAGGAAAAAGATAATCCAAGTTGAAGCAGCTTGTCTTTTGTCCATAAGCAGCATTTTTACTTGTCTGGCAGCACTGTTTAAAAAACAGGAAGGCAGGAATTATTGCCTTAGTGCCTGTGGGAGGTGAGCTATGCTGTACCAAGGTTTCCAGAGGAGGAAAAGGTGTCTTCAGGGCCACTAAGACCCCTATGCTTATAGACAGGTGGCATGAATGATGCTGAATGGGTGGTATCATAGCTTTGTGCTCTCACAATAGGCTGGTCAATGCAAGTTTTCTATGGATGAGGTCAAGGGATAATTACTTTTGGAACAAAGAAGGAATTTGGAGTAGATGTGCAGAGCTACACTTTCCTAACCACCCCACTTCAGGGCTCTGTTTGACAACATACTGTCCTTGGTAGTATTCCTGGCAAAGCCAGAGTTTACTTATGAATCGTGAAACCAGCTATTTTCGCCATTAGCATATATTTATAAAGATTGGGAGGGGTATTATAGAAAACCATAAAATTCCTGTATGTGACATCTAACTTGTTTTCCTATTGCACATCCTTAATGCTTAGATTTTCTTTCAGAAATATCAACCTAAAAATAGTCAGACAAATCTGGTAGAAATATAGAAATTATGGAGTTAGCTGTGCTGCTTTGGCAGACTTTAGGTAAGCATTAGAAGTTGAGTTTAGCAATCAACAGGTTTCAGACCATTTTCAGATGACTGTGAAGAGGGTGGCATTTGCTGGCTTGGAAATTCTTCAGATCTTAACTATAACACTGCTTAATGGAAGGAAAAGGCAGGATTTTATTCTGTCTCTTGACATAGTTTTGGGTGCAATCCAGCTTGCCTAAAGTTTATGTGTCAAGATGTTGAATGTTTAATCTAAGTTAGCCATTGGGCTTTTTCCTGTGGTCAAGGAGGCTGCTGCAACGGCTGATTCACCTAAGACTAAAATAAATAGTTGTTATGTAGTATCTTTCTTAAGGGCATTTCTGAGGTCTCAAGGAAATTGAGCCATAGGGAAAATGCTGAAGGAAAAGATGTACTTCTTTTTAAGAATTGGTGTAGTTATCATTTTTGTAGCACTGGAGGGGTGCCACTCTTCCTGAAGTGAGTTCACTCATAAGTTACCCTTATTGGCCCATTTTCTACCAGAAGACAAAACAAAATAAATAATAATAAAATAAAATAATAATAAAAATAAATAAATAAAACACAATAAGTTCTGTTGGGTATTCTGCACTGACATTTCATTATACTAATGCAAGACTGTTATTTGAGCTCAGCATTGGGGGTTTTAACTCCAGCTTTGACATTATGTTTTGTATTGCATTTAGAAAATAGCTCCACTTCGTGTCTCATTTTCTGTAATGTCAGCAAGATACATAATTTCTGTAATATCATTTGTTATAAATCAGGACCTTACTCATCTTATGAACTTGTGAAGATGATCACAGAATTTTTGTATGTAAAGTCTTTATTAAGTAATTTAAATCTTATCCCAGTGACAACCCGTGGTTGGGCTGCTTGTATGCTAATATTGTGTTGCCTTCCAGAAGCAGCAACCATCGCAAGGCAGTGCTGCTAAAGATCTTAATTGTCGCAATACATCTTGGTGTGCTTTAATGCCGCTAAATTAATTATGCAATTTAATACTGTTATTAAGTCTTGAATTGCATTGCTTCAGCAGAAACATAAAGTTAATGTGATTGTGTGCCATAGGGATGGAAGCACCTGTGTTTTCAAAGGCTTGTTCTCCAACAATGCAATTTTTTAGTAAATGTCTAGTTCAGAAGGTTGACAAAACATTTTGCTCGTGTGCTTCTGGGGGCCACTGAAGACGTTACATGTAACTTACAGTGAAAGGTCAAAAGGCACAAGATGTCTTCATAGGAGAGTATAAGAAATGAAAGCCATTGCCAATAGGTTGAGTGCCTACAGAAGCAAAAAACATGTTAATAAATCATAGTTGTAGGTAATGGATTATATCCCACATTCCAGTGAAAGGCATTAATAAACAAAATTAAAATCAATAATCCTTGCCAGTCTGTCCTGGAGATTTTCCTTCTTAACTTCAAATTTGGTTATTGGCTTAAAGATATTTTTTTTTCTTTTTGTACAAAGCTTAAAAACTATGTACTTGAAAGGTATAGTATTGCTGCCAGCAGTCATTCACATCACTTTGAGATTGGCCTAATATGGCTAGGCTTTCATCAAAGAGGAAGATGGGCTCTCAGGATACTTTCACCGCTGCCTACAAAGGGAAAGTGAACAGTTGTGAATCCTCTCCCAGTTACTGAGGAATCCTATTTTTCTTGAATACTTAAAAATCTAAGTCACCTCCACTTATGTCATCTACGAAACAAAACAAAACAAACAGCAACAACAACAACAACAACAACAAAAAAACACCATCATTTCCTTTGCTTCCCAAAGCATCACTGTGAAAATTGTATGCACAGGAAAAACAGAATCATTATGCTTTAAGGCACATCACTTTTACTGTGAGAGTTGCATATGACTGGGTAGAAGAAAATACTACCACTCTTTGATTTGAATTGAAATCAAGAAAGAAATGTATATACTCAAAAAGTATTGTTGTCCAAGCTAGAAAATGCTGATGGGGGTTACTATCGGTTCTCAAAGGAAATGTGTACTTTTACGTTTTGTCTGGATGACAGCAGTTCCATTACTATAATAACATGTAAAATCATGGAATAGTAAAGCAGTACTGCAGCATAGGACTGATTGTAGTGAATCAACCAGAAGTGCCTGTTCTTATGATGTTGCTGGTAGAGGTCAAAGCTTACATCCAGTGCACGTGGCTTCTGTTCCTATCCTGTTAGGCTCTCTTCCATAGATATTGTGTGTATAGATATCATCAGAGCTTAATCTCATATATCAGCAACTGAATTTGTGTACTTCTGGAGTTATTTACAGTATTGTACTCATATTATTTCAACTGAGTAAATGTGTATGGTCAACAAATGTTACTTCCCTCAGCAGTAAATCAGTTACTCACTTTTTACATCACTCAGAACTAACAAATAAATCCTGTGCAAAACTAAACCTGTATTACCTGAGCAGAAGAGTTAAAACATGATAGGAAGACCATTGACATATTTCCCTTGGGCTGTCTGTCTAGTCTTAGCATAGTATTGGCATTGGGATGACATAGTATACTTGTAATTTTACGAATCTGATTTGTTGATTAAATTGTGAGTTTGATGACGAAACATAGCACTACACAAGGGTTTGAAGTTAGGGTTGTTGTCATTACAAAATGTCAGTATATCTTAAGTCAGTATATCACAATATATAGAACCCTATTCAGCTGGTACATTATACAGGACTGGTGTATGTGTACATCGTATGTTTTCTTTCTGACTGGCTTAATTTAAATTGATTGATTTTTTTTTTTTTTTTACTCCTGGTTTTCCAAAAATGAAGAAAGAATCCTAATTTATCAGACTTATCAGTTTAAATAAATACCATTCTTACTGACAGTACTATTTCCAGATTGTCAGAGGTGAACGCTGCTAGTTTTTTTTACCAGCAAAAGCAAAGCGAGGCAGTGTTCTTCCTGGAGAGCAAACTATGTGTAGATGATACGTGCCCCCTAGAGGTCCACAGACAACAAAACATTCCTCGTTTTACCTCCACCATCACACTTGCATACATGGTAAAGCCTGGACATCCCCACTGCAAAGGGATATTGCCAGCAGAGAGTTCATGGTTTTGTTTCTGTATCTACTACACAGTATGCTGTCGTTGAGCCTGACCAGCCATGTCATGTCCATTTTCTGCTATAGTTTTTTTTTTTTTTTTTTTTTTTTTTTTCTGGAAGTGTCTCATTCATTTGCCTGTGTGTTTCAGAAGCAGAGCAAGCTGTTAACTTACACACCTGCATTAAGTCTAATTGTTACTTACGTTACCTGCATTATCCACTAGAGATTCTGCAGCTATCATTTTCTGAAAGGCATTTTGTAAAACGTAGTGGAGATGGGTAGCTTGTTTTTATTTTTATTATTATTTATTTATTTATATTTTGTAAGATAACTGGTTATTTTAAGTGGCAATTCTTAATTTAACTCTGGGGGGACAGTATTTATTTTTAGAAAGTGTTGGTAATTAATAACTTTTAATTTTTCTTCCTACATACCTTTTTTTTTTTTTTTTGTCTTCCTCCCCCCCCCCCCCCTCCCTTCCCCCCCCCCCCCCCCAAAAAAAAAAAAAAAAAGTTTTAAATTTTAAAAGCCACGCTGCAAGTGATTTGCAACAGAGAGGCTGGCAGGTTTTCAGACAGGAGTAAAGGCGTGTTATAGTAATAAGGCACACTGATGATCTGCCCCAGCCAGGGTCAGGAGCGTATCCTTGCAGTGAGTGCTTCTCTCCGTTTGTGCTCACCAGCCCAGCTGTCTGCATGGTTGTTCACAATGACGCAGAAAGATCACTAGCAGTAAGTTGCATTTTTAGCCATGAGAAATTTCAGTTAAAAGTCAAAATCAGCAGCTTCACCTATGCTGCTGTTTGTTAGGTTAGATACTGCTGTAATCTGTAGCAGGTATGTAGCTGTCTGTGTTCTGTCCTGGTGCTTACGTACAGGTAGGCATTATACAGAGAGCTGTCAGTCTCCATGTAGTGTGCCAAGACCCTAAACCAGCAGCCTGTACCTTTGGATGCTGGCATCAAAGAGCTGCAGCTGTCAAATCAAACAAAGACCCTGTCTTGGATAGCAGGAGCATAACGATAAACCCTGTTTGTGTTAAACACCAATTAATTGTGTGTTTTGTACCAAATAAAACCATAGCATGTGGGAGCTAATTCTGAGCCTCAGCCACCCAAACAGCAACCATCCTGGGCTGCAGCTAGTGGGGGCTCTGGCCGGTCTACAGCAGCTCTTCACTGCCAACCTGTGCTCCTCACACTCCAGCACGGGCTCTCCATAGGACATGGTCCATCAGGAAATGTCCACCTGTTCTGGACAGTACTGCTGTGCAGGGTTTTGCCCTTCCTTAATTACATTTCCTCAGAGGCAAAGCCATCTTGTCTCACAGAGGCCCTGCAGCCCCCCGCCATCAGCCTGCCACCAACATCAGGTGCAGAGGTAAATTCAAGACATGTTAGCTGCTTTTTTCAGCCCCCCAAATGGATTTAGTGAATCTGAAAGAGGTTTAATTCAAGCAGATGCAGCCACAGCTGGTGCGTCTATGGCTCTTCAGTGTGGAAGGAGTTGAACATTTAATGTTTCACGACCTTTTTTTTGTTTATGTGTTTGAATATAAAGGCTGCTTTGCAGCCAGCGTCTGGGTTCACTTAGGGGATTATTTAAGGTTTACATACACGTACCATTAACTGTCTTTTGATGTTTAAAAGTGAATTTTTGTAGATAAGTGTGGGAAGTGATTACACCTCTTGCCAACAGCTAATCTCTTTTCTATGCTTATAAACATTTTCTTTAACCAAATCACTTCTCATCAGAAGTTTCATTATGTATATGTATACGTTATATACATATACATGTATACATGTAGTGGGGCCTAATCTGAATCAAAATAGCAGGATAGATCAGAATATTTATAGACTAATGCGTGGATGAAAGGGATTTATAAAACAGTTGTTATAGGTATCAATTTATGATTGCATGAAGTGAGTGCTAAGGTTGGGACTCACCAAACCAGATTTAGATGTGCTGTGTAATGGGGTGGAGGATATTAGGTACTCCCAGAGCTTACTTCATCTCATTCTAAGGCCAACAACTAAAATACATAAGCTCTGTTGAAGGTACTTCGATGGGCCAGTTTTTCCTGCATTAACTGCACAGAGTCTGTTCAGCTCAGAGGTGGGTGCCTATAACTGTAAAGGTAAGTGGAACCACATCCTAAAGTAGTAATGCTCCCATCTGTGTACAAACTACTGAGTTTCCTGGTTTGACCTGTTTAGCCGTGATTATCTGGTAGTGCATATGAAATGATACATGACATTTAAGAAAAGTTTATTTAAAAAAATAATTTTGTTTTCTTAAAAAAACAAAGGTGCTAGAAGTCAGCCATCAGTAAGCACCCGAAGGAATAAAAGTCTAAGAGAGTTTCTAAACACTTCTCAGATTTTAAAAAGCTTTCAGAATTATGTCAGCTACATAGAAAATGCAAGTAATAAAGAACAGTTAAACTGAAGTACTTTCCTTAGTAGTATTGTTTCCTGCAGTTTCTTTTTTTTTATATAATTTTTTTTCCCTAACTGCTTTTTCAACTGTTTATTTTCAGACACTGTAGTGCACTTACTAGATATTTGTACGTGAAATAAAATGAATTGAACACTTTCAGGCTGAGCAGATCTAACAATAACTGCAAAATAGCTATTCAAATTGCCCAATAAAATGCTGAAGTCACTATTCTGCAGTAAAATGAATGTGATATCTCTAGACAATCATTTTTGAGCTATGGGACTACCAAATTAAAATTATACCTGAAATGTCTGGATTTTTGTTCACTATACTTCTAAAAACCTTGAAATGAAACAAAACTTTCTGACATAATTATTCAGCAACAGAAACACATTCGGCTATGAATTAACATCTTTTCAGTGAGCAAGTTGTCTATGTTTGGTAAAGTTGTCCAAATCTGGGGCACTAGTCATTAGTTTTTTTCTCTCAGTTAAACTAGATTAAAGGAGCATAAAATTATTGTTTTCAGTCATCCTCAAAAAATAAAAAGTTGAGCAAGTTGAATGGACTGTTGTGTGACGTTAAATTCTCCTCTTATTTTGACTTTATGGGATTTTTGCCACAACCTCAGAAATACAGAAGTGGGTTTGGCTAAATGGGCTGACTTAGTTGGAACGTGGATGAGCTTATCTTTATAATTAGTGTTTAGAACAGATACAAGACATTAATTTGTCTTTCAAGTCAAAGTTGGTAGAAGGAGTCTGTGCCGTCTTCCTTCCACCAATTTATCAGATACTGTAGAGCTGGACTTCCTTCATGTAGCCTTTCAAACCAATTCAACATGACATATAGTATTAACACTTATTGGGCTAGGGTTATAGAGAGATGGTCCTTTTATTTTGGAGTTAAACAAGAAAGCCATTGGTAGTCACTGAGATCCCTGAACATATCAAGTGATTCATCATTTTACAGATCAATTCCATAGCAAACATGGAGTTAAAATCAATAATCTTGTACATCTTTTAAAGTCCATTTTGGCAGGTCTAGTCTCCAAAATTCAAGCAATGAGTTTAGACCAAAGACATTTTCAGGAGAATTTTTGAACAAATTATGAAAATTTCTGAAAATCTCTCTCTAGTGTACTGTCAGAATTATGTAAACAATTTTGTTTCACTTTTGATCCCTAAAGTTACTTTTTTTTTTTTTTTTTTTTTTAATGCAGTTTAATGACTTTCCCATATTATCTTCTGAATTCATGACCCACGCTTACTATATTGAAAGTGGGGGTCATTATTGTTATATCTAATTAGAAAGCTGTACATTTCTGTAGTACCTCAAGTTTCAAAAATTGTTACAGACTTCAGGCATATACTGACTGGGAGTCAAGTAGGCAGCTTGCACTTGGAAACAGGTTTTATTCGTTAAGTAGACAGTACAAGAAAAATATATTTTTGTAAATTGATTTTTTTTCCTGAAGATGAAAGAGAAATGTGAAAATAAATAAATTAAACAACAACAACAACAAAAAGACTGTTCCCAACAGGAAATTCTGTCCTGAACTAGGTGTAGCATCTTTTCCTCCCATATCAGTACTGTGGTATTTTTCAAGCTTATAAACATTGCAGTTGCAATCTCTCACCATACACCTTTAATCTTGTCCAGACTAATTCTAACCTATTTCTAATTAGATCCAGTGGAAGAAGTGCCAGGCAGAGATACCTCTTTCAGTTTGAAGGCTTTTCTACATCTTCAGCTCAAGACTCAAAAGATTTTCTGCCCTTTAAAGTCCGCGGAAAACAGAAGCTGCAGGGTAGCTGTTGTATTATGCCTTTTTCTGATTTTGTAAAGTTATCAGTATTATATCCATAAAACTACTGAAGTGCCTTGTATCTGTTTAGGTATACCCATAGACAGCTGTAGGCATTTTTGAGTATGATAAATGTGTTGTGTAGTAGCGTTGGTTTTTTCTTAATAGATTATTTAGGCAATAAAATGCAAATACGTAACTAAATCTCCCAGAGTTTTGAGACCTTCATTTCTTTTCCTCACAGGAAGACTAAAATTGCCCAAAGTTCAGTAAAAATAAATAAATAAATAAAGACCCAGGAGATCTCCTTTATTTGTTGATAAACTCATGTGAAATTCATACCTTTTTATGTACAGGTTTTACCAGTCTGTGAAATTTGTTTCTGGCAGTGAGAAACCTGCTTCATGATACTCTTCTATATAAACATTGGAATTCAATTTCACACTGCAGAGTCAATGTATGTCAATTCATTTTATCAAGTAAACAAAGCAGAAATTACTGTATCCACAGTTCTGCTTCCCACAGAAGTAGTTCTTTTATTTAAAAGTCTTACTGACACTTGTCTCTAGTGAGATTTTATCAAAATTAAATTAAAAGCAAAAGACCTCACACAGGTGCGCTTTGTGTTTTAGATCAGGTTTCTCATGAATTCTATGAAAGGAATACTAAAAGTCATAAAATGCAGTCTTCAGTTATGGAGCTGGAATACAGAGAGCTGCCTGTCCAGATGTCAGCATCTTTTAAGGCATCATAATCACAGTTGTGTTACCAATAACAGAAAACTCAAATCCTTCTTCTCCATAATGTGCCCCCATGCTTGCACCCTCACTCAGGTTCATCAGCCATGCTGCCTCCCAAATCATGTCCAAGGACTGGTCTTGCAGTTTATGGCAGAAATCAAGGACCAATGCCTAGAAGCATCCCTCAAATTGAATTTTCTAGCACAGACATATCCATTTTTGTCAGAGTGGCTACTGTTGGCTTGAATAGGTCCAGGATTCATGCTGAAAACTGGGGTGGGATTTGTGGGGGGTTGTTTCTATTTTCTTTTGGACAAGTCTTCCAGAAAGGTTAACAGAGGACCAATGAACTGTATCAGCAGAGAAGAATGGTTCAAACAAAAAGTGGCATCACTCACTTCCAGATGTAAAACACAGATCAGCCATCTTCCCTGATTTTAACCTGGGTGTTTTGAACCAAGGTAGAAAGATGTGTGGGAATCTTTCACATGGTTGCTTCAAATGAACTTTGATGTTCTTCACAAGCTGAATGGTCAACTAGTCTTGATTGTTTTTCGTAGTGAGTGAAGTTGTTACTTACATTGCTGGATTTTCAAACAGTACAAGCTTTTTTGAGGAATCGTAGTTTAATGTAAATTGGGGCAGTGAATTCCAAAGCCCTTTTTCACTATCTGCATGGTTAGATGAGTAAAACTGGATTCTGGGTAGTAATGGCAAAAAATTAAAATGTAGTTGAAAATGACTAGGAAGAAATTTCTTTATTCAGAATAACTTCAAAAGCTAATTTAATAATGAATTAGTTTATTGCTAATTAAAAACATAATAATTTGATGAGAGGGAAATTATTAAGTATTATTAAAATTTGAGTTACAATTGTTACAAACCATCTTTTCTCAGCTAACCTGGGAGGCTTCCATTTTAAATTGTTTTCCAGTCTTAAAAGTGATCTAAAAGTGACTTAAAACTGGCTTTGGTCATAAAGCACGTTGTTTTATTTTGTTTTGGTTTTGCAGTCATAGTGTGAATAAAAAGTACTTTTCATCCTTTATATTTCATCTATACAAATTGGTTGAAATTTATTTTATTTTTTTTAAAGTGTTGAATTCCTGTTGTTGATTCTTGGGTGATGGCATGTAAGAGTTTCACTGGGGACCTTCAGAGACCTTGGTAACAAGCAAATGCTATGGAAGCTGTAGTTTTAACAGATGAGAAACTTTCTGTGACATGGAGACACTGCTACATCACTGGAGTGAAAGACTGAAACCAGAGCTTGTGTTTTTAAAGGTGTGGAATTACCCTTCCTGGGCTAAAATGTCAAGTCCTCCTACCAACCCCCTGGCAAAATCATTACGGTGCTTATCTGTAACTTTGCAGAGGCAAAGCCCTTTCCAGGCAGGAGGTGGTTAAATGATGAGTGTGAGCTCTCCGGCTTCTCTTTGCCCATGTCTGAGTGTTTTGCTTTCTTTGCTCAGTGACCTTAGGTGCAGACGTGTTTCCTCGTGCTGCACTTCCTTTGCCTGCTCTGCTGGGAGTAGTGGAACGAACAGAGCATTTGCGTAGCGGCTTGGAAAATAAATTTCTGGTTGTTCCAGGAGGTGTATCTGGAATTACCTTCCATCAGCCAAATGTTGACCTGGACAAAGAGGGTATCAAAGCATGCTCTTGCAGAGGGGTTTGCAACGCTGATGCGTCCACACTGATGTGTTCAGGCTCCTTCCAGTTAAGGATTGCGTGGCACTGTTTGTAAGACAGTTAATGTATATTCCTTCTTTTCCTGGCTTCATTTCTTCGGGTCTGCTTCCTTTCCATTCATTCTTGCAAGTACAGCATCTGTTGTTTTCATGCGGTGCAAGGGCGTGTGCAGATTCACTTCCCTCCTGACGCATTTCACTGCTGGGCTGTGCGGAGTTAGCAGAGGGAACGGCTGTCCTCCAGAGCGTTGTACCAGAAGAGGGAGAGACCTTTGTGACTAGTATCAGAGCTGTGGTAAAGGGCTGTTTTGGTGTGCAACAGCGTTATGTGGGTAGACAATGCCTGTCTACTTCCCTTCTGAAGATGGATCGGAGGGTCATCCCAGCCTTGTTTGTTTATAACCTGTCTCATTCGTGCTCTTTTTGGTTCTGTTGTTGTTGCTTACTGAAAAACTAAGCATCCAGTAGAGCCAATGCACTCTCTCTGGTCTGCTGCCTTGTTTTTGTAACACCTGGGAGTGAAACCTCTTGGCACACTGATAAAGGCTGAAACACTGAGCGAGCACATGGAGCATCTGTTGATTCAGAATCACTCTTGTGTTTAAGTTATTCAAAGGGGCTTAGAAGCCTCAGGCTGCAATGCATGTAATAAATGGGATAATAATGGCACATGGTTCCACTTGGCATTAATTAGAACTAATGAAATGGAACACAGTAGTCAGTGGCTAATCCTCCTACACTTCTGACTTCAGGAATTTACAACCTTTGCAGAGGAAAATGTGTTGCATAGGTTTTAATTATTGTTTTTCTTGCTTCCTCTATGTGTCAACTTTTAAAAGCAGCAGTATGTTAAATGAAGCTGAAACTATAATACATGGGATATATTAGGGGGGTATTTTTCTTTCTTTTTATTATTTTTTTTTCTTTCTTATTTTTGGAGTGAAAATTATTATTCCAAACCAGCTTTCTAAATTGCTTAGTTCAAAAGACAGCATTTGGGGAAGAAAAGGAGAGCCGAGTTCTGATTTCTGCCCTTGCATTGAGCTGCTCCCGGGGTCTGAGCAGGCTCAGCAGTCCCTGTCCCTGTGCATCCAGAGGTGCCAGCTTCCAAGAACAAGCCAGACAGGCTCCGTTGCTGATTCAGCTGCAGACTTCTTTGTATTGTCTTAAGAAAATGGTTTTCCACAATTTGGTCACTAGGTTTGAACTGTATGTAGCCCCTTGGGGTAGGTGGGAGCAACCCAAATGCTTGTCAGTGCCATCTTATTACCAGTGTTCCAGATCTGTGCAGTACATGGAGGCTTGAGTTGTTCTTACTGTTTTCAGCTTAGTGTTTGTTTGTTTGTTTTTGTTTAAGAAAAAAAGGCTTCTGTTTTCTCTTGACCCAGAGGGTTACTTTGGGCTTATATATCTGTGTCTCTGCCATGTGTCTGCAATCTGTTCTAATAGTTCCTCCTCTCTCTTTTGTTTTGTTCGCAGCCTACATGCTGACACACTACCAGTTTTGTTTCCAAAAGAGGAGTTCACAGAGCTACACAGTGCCAGATCCAAGCAGCCGCGTTGATGTTCTTCACTGGACCATGTAGGTAAAATTCAATATGTATATATATATATATATATCCACAGTGTGTCTTTCCAAGTATTGAGCATATCAGGAAACAGCTGATTTTTGGTAACAGTGTTCACTTTGCTAAGTCAGGTTCTTTTGGAATTTATCAACCACAAAATCATTGAATAAGTCCCTCCAACTTTGTGATGTGTTTTATTCTGAACAGGCATGCAGCTGTAGACCATCATACGTAAGTGTTTAGGCTATGTGCCACATCTACTTCCAGATACTGTGAACGCTAGGAACACCGTGATGCCTGTCATTCCTGTAGGTATACCTGAGCTAACTTACAGTAATGTTACTATAGTAACATTAGTGGCTGCAGTGGTTCAAATTTTGGCTTAGGCACAAAACCCAGCAGAGAAATAGAAGTTGGCAAACTTCAAAAAGTTGGCAAACCTTGAGCTTCTTGTTATTACAACTGCACAATTAGCAGAATAAGAACTGGGCTGAACAGGTTTACATGAATACTCTGTGCCTGTTTTAAGAGTACAACAGTATCATGGTTTGGGTAAGTGATAGAAAGATACTTTCAGGTTATTCCTGTTAGTTATCTTGAGCTTCTGCACAAACCATCAAGTCTTCTGTGAATTTCAGACAAAACAGAAAATGTAGCCCATATATCACCTGCAGAATAATTCAGTCTTGCTGTAGTAGAGATGATAATCCAACAAGGAAAATTCAATTTCCAGAAAACTTTGTTTTCCCTTCCTGTTTTAGTATGGTAGTTGAGTTTCAAATGACTTTCAGCAAGTCATTTCTCCCTCTGAAAGTAAATCTAGGCAAAGAACTAAATTGTTCCAGATAAATTGCTAGCATTTGTTATCACTTGTCTGCTTTCTCCCTTGTATGTTACACTGTTTTATGACTCAGTTGCAGTGGCATTTAAAATGATTTACATGAATTGTGGATTGGATGCTATAGCATTAGCATTGCATTTGGTGTTTCTTTCACATTTCTTACGTTTTTGTAAAACTTCCACCCTGCTTTGTATTCCTGATTTTGTGGAAATAAACCATAAACATGGGTATGTAGCAGTGGTTTAGATGATCTGTATTTACACATACAGCCGCACTCCTTACACAGAAAACTGCTCTCCTCACATACTTGCTTTAGGGACTGTGGCACCTACAGTTTATTGTGATTGTTTCTGGAGTGTGTTGGGACTTCAGTCACTCAGTTCTGTCTGTATTGAGAAATCTTCTAACCAAGACATCTTAGAAAAGCATTTGCGTAGCACGCTAGCTGGATCTTTATAGCAACAAGTGGCTCAGATGACTCCTGAAGCAAGGCTTATCCTGCTTTCATCTTTCATATTGTGAAATTAGGACATAACATCTTGCACGCTGCTACACAGCTGGCCATATTCAGATACAGTTGTTTTTACCTTTTGTGTTGTGTTGGCCATATTCCAGCTTTACTTACAAGCTTTTTTGTGTGTGTTATGTGTATGGTAAAGACTTGCAGTTTGTTTTTTTTTGCAGGTGACAGGTTCTGTGAATAAAATACTGAAAACACATACATTTCATGTATGAGATTCGTGTTCCTTGGTGGAAATCTTCCAAAATCTTCCTCAGCTTGTAACTGAGGGGCAGGGAAGCAATCCCAGAACACGTTCGTTACGCTGGAGAGGATACCGAGTCTGAGGAGAATATATTTTCTGTAGGTTTCAGTGGCACAACTATCATTTGACAGCGATTTTTAAACTGATGCTGAAATTCAGAGTGCTGAATTGATGCTGAAATTCAACTGTGTTCAGTTTTAGCCTAAAAGGAAAGTAACAAAGAAAGTACTTGGATTCATATAATTCATTTCTGCAAAATTTGTTACAGTCCACATTTATCTCCCTTTGTAAGGTTGTGTTTGTGACTTAGACTGTAATATGATGGTGTGGAAACACTGAGCATAAAGTAATGGGTTAAAACACCAAACCATATACTCCAGTCTACAATAAACACATTAGTATAGGTTTCAGAAAGTTTTTTGGTTTGTTTGTTTTTCTGATACTAAATTAACAATAACAAAGCCACTCATGTAAATATATGTAATGGATTGCATTATGTTTACACTGTTGTGCTACCTCTTAAGGGATTATATGTATGAAGAAATAATACAATAATGTGCTTTACCACCCACAAAGGTGCATTGCATTAAACAGAATTTGTCAGCTCATCTGAACGCATTACATTAGTTGAGAGGAGCAGCATCATTTTGCTTAGAAAAGGTACGTTAGCTCTGCTGTTTGGGCTGTCAGAATCAAAAAATCTTTCCTGAACGCAAGGGTAATGGTCACTATGACAAGCATTTGTCATTTAACACAAGTGATGCTTGTGCTCTAGTAGTTTTTAGCAAAGTACAGATGTCTGCAAAGTTTGTGGTACAGATCAGCTTTCTAATATAGAATGCAAAGTCCAAGACAATTGAGGTAACTTTTGAGTCTGTGCTAGATAATGGCTGATCTAAAAGGAGATAGAGGAAATGTATTTTCTTGGAAAGTTTGTACAGCAACATATCCATGTTGGTTATTTTTAAAAATAATGTTAAAGTTCATTCATATTTGTTTTGCTTGTTTTGCATTAATAAACGTGATACAAATTCTTCCTGTACATTTAAATATCTTCTTTAAATTTTATTAAATCAACAAAATCTACTACTTTAAAGAGAGTTTGTGCTTTTAACTCTAGAGCATCAATGTCTGACATGGAAATACTTGCTGTGCTTTATTATCCCATGAAACATCATTCAAACTCTAAACCCAAACCTAATGAGAACTTGTATTTTTATTTAATTATTCATTTAGTTTTAGAATTGGTAGTAGGTTAGAGAAGAAGATCAGGCTTGACAAAAAAAGAATAACCAATTCAAACCATATGCAGTTTGTGAATACAGTTGTCATGAGTTCATAATGTAAGCAGCCAGATCTTACATTGCTTACTGGATTTGTTCCTGTTTAAACAACCCCCCTTTGAAGTGATTTGGCTTGACATTATTTCAGGGGAAGCATCACAGTTTAGACCATTTTATATTTATGGCTAGTGTGTTGAGTTAATGATTTGTCCACGATGCATTGGATGCTATTATGGTTTAAAAAGATGATTAATGGCTGAAATCAATTTTATGCAGGTAATTTCCTTTTTGGCTGTAGTTATTTAACTGAGTCCAAGCAGTGGCTATTGATGGTGAGGGGAGCACATAGACTGGGGTTCAGTTTGTTCATTCATATTCACTTATTTATTCATAAATAAAATACTTGAATTACTTGTAGTAAAAAAGGTGACACAAATCATTTGTAATATGAATCCTGAGAGAAAGGGTATACTTTATCCTAGAATTAAATTTGTTACTTAAATGAAGGATGGAAACATTTATGTATTTAAATTTAAGTGTACAAAATATAATTGTTTTCAGATATAATTCTCTCTAGAGTATAGTGTAAACAATTATTTCATTACATGCATTAAAAACTGAAGTGGACTGGTTATGTCTGAATTCCATTGCTTCTAAAACCCCTAACTTTTGTCAATGAAGATCTTTCAGTACCTTTTTTTTTTTTTTTTTTTTTTTTTTTGGGGGGGAGACTATTATTTTTTTGGAATTGTAGAATTCTATTTCCTCTAGCATTTAAAAAAAACTTTGGGTTTTCTTGTCACGTACTTCACCAGACTGATCATGTTTAACTTGTGAGGACTGACTAGTTTGCAGCTGTAGGTGGTATGTGAGATACAGACTTCAGGAAGAGCATGATTTCCATAACCACTTCAAAGGAAATACATTATAAATAAAATACATTTCTCTGGGGGCTTACAGAACCATTCTGTTTATAATTTAAATTACATTAAGCTAAGTAAAATAGTACAGTAAAACCCTCAAGGGAATTAAGTTTGAACATTACATTACTTCCATTAATTGGAAGTATTTTACTCTCTCTCTAATAGTTTATTTTTCATTGAATATATATATAATTAAAAGTATTGTCATTATAACAGGACTCATTCTTTCCCATTCTGTGTTCCAAGCTCTTCTGTTCAGTTTATTGCAATAGTTTTGTTTGCCTATCATCCTTCATTTGTCACTGCTTTATTTATGGTGACTATCCCTCCGAGCATCAGTGTACGACAGAAGATGACCATTGCCATTTGGCAGATGTTCTGCTTAAGCAAACTCATACTGGAACTGAGACTCTTGACCAGCATGAAGTTTTACATCATGACTGGGGAGCGTAAGGCTTTCTTTTGTTAGAGTATTTTAGAGTCTGCTCATCCAAACTGCACAGCTTGCTTCTTCCAGGTTATTCACAGAGGTAACTGTTACGTGGGGGCTGTAGGATGTGACAATCCACTCATCTCCCTGCTTTATAAATGTTTCTTTCTACTTGTAAAACTCAGAGAAAGAGAGGAGATTATGTACAGAAGTACATACGTGCATATGTGTGTGTGTGCATTTTGCATATCTGCAGATATAATGCCATACATGTTTGTGTCTGTGTATGCGTCTGTGTGCAGAAATCCTATGATTTAGTATACATAGAGTTTCCTTTCTTTTCTTGCGAGAAATTTATGCCTATTCAGTTTCATATGAAATCCTAATATATTCTACTTTAAACCATCTGAAGAAAATATGACTTCCAGAAGAGGGTGACAGGATTAGCACTGGGAAAATTTTGGAATGCTTTAGAGAGATACCTAATTCTTAGAGTGATTTATTCTTCTTTCTTTTTCACCCTACAGCAAGAGACCATCCAGCTTGAACTAAATCAGGTTATCATTCTGAACAGCACGGAAGGCAGTAAATCTGTGGTGCCAGGCTCCTCTAATATTTTGAGCTTTTCAATATGGTTATCTGTAGAAATGATCTAAGCACATATAAGCTTACAGAAGCTGAAGCAGCTTGTATAAGTGGGGCAGTCCCATATGGGATACTTACTTCCATTTTAGAGTCAGCTTTAAACCAGCTGCTAACTTCAAATTAATTTTCATGTAAAGTTTAAAACAAACTCTGTGCTTCATATCAATTAATCTCAGGTGATTTTTGTTTGTTTGTTTGTTTGTTTGTTTGTTTTTTTCCCCCTCGTGGGAAAATAAATCTTTGTAGCTCAATGGTAGGAATATTGAAAAATAAAAAAGAAAGAAACCGTGCACAAATTTTCCCCTAATTTATGAAATGTTTGCATTTTAAAGAGTACAATCAGAGGGCAACAATAATTAAGCTAATGCTGGATTGAATAAAAACTTTACTTACATGAGAGTTTCATGTTAAACTAGCGGAACCTTGAAGGGGGAGCAGGTAGTACAAGGTATAAAAGCTTAAACGTGTTTTCTATTGACTCAGAACCATAAAGTTTTATGAAACGTATAAGAAGACTTAGTTGCAAAAATCTAATGAAATTACTACTTCAGGCAGTTGATTTGGAAAGGAAAATAGTTTAATACCAAAATGTCCAAACGTTTTACTGCATTTTTTTTTTTCTGCCTTCTGTACATAAGATAACAACTTGCCTGGTCTGTTTTTCTAGTTACACTGTTCTTAACAATCATCTTGCCACTAATTTGTGCCTTTCTTGTTGTCTCTCTTGATTCTATAGTGCTGTCTGGATACCTGTTTTTATTTTATTTTCAACACTGTGGTGAGCAAGTGAAAGATTGCAATACTAAAATGAAGTGTATTTCAAGATGTGTTAAATTAGTTAAACATAGAAAGATGTTTTTAGCACACGGAAGTAAATGTTTTACAGCAGTACACTGTAGTGCTTTAAATATAATAAAACATACTGCATTGATATAGATGTTAGCCATCTCTTTCTTGTTTTCTTATTTCACCTATGGGTTTTCTGGGGAATTTATTGTGTCTGATGTGTTGTGGTTACTATCAAAATACAAATAATAAAAGATATAATAGTGGAAGTCTCAGTTCAGCTGCAGTAGGTAATCAATGTTGCTTTGAAGCAGAGAACATAGGAAGAAAGGAAATGGTCCAAACATAGAAGCTGCATTTGTACTTTTTTTTTTTTGTTCCTGGGATTTTTCTGCCTTTTTCATTTTAGACTTTAGATGAATAAGCGATTAAAAAACACAGCTTTATCTTCAGTTCTTGGGCACGGTGTATCACTTGTGCGTGAAAGCTGGAGGGTTTGCAGTCAGCTCTAGCAAGATGATCACTGCTGATTTGCCTGGTGCTGGGCAAATTACAAAGGTTATGCTTTCATGACAGTGCATAACTTCTGAGAAATGCCTGCATTTTATTGGGATGCTATTGTAGAGCTGATTATACCAGTACAGTGCCAAGGGCTGATGCCTTAAGGTACAGCGACTCTTCGAACCCCACAGCCTCAAAGTTGGCCCTGGTATTGATATAGATGTAACTTAATGCATGTGAGAAAGAAAGGAATCCTTGGTGCTCAAAGCATTTTAAAATCTCTGCTTCTTCAGTGAGGATTTGTAGTAAGTGTCTTTGTCTGAAGCTCCTTGTTTCAGGACAGATTCAGCAGGTCCTAGCTTAGGCTTGCAGAATATGTGGATACCCTGTATGAGTTAGGGGCACCTTCACCGCAGCCTGGAATTACGTTGTTGCAGAGTTCTTAAAGCTTATTGTGGGCATTAATAGAGAAGAAGAAATTAATAGTGTGCCTGTAGGTTTTTCTATGCAAGATACTCCATCCCTTATGCGTATTGCTATTTTATATTATTAACAGAGGGACAACACTGACAGACTGAGGAACAGAGCTTATGAATTTTTGTGTCCAGCTGTAAAATGAATGATTCACTATGATTCTTCAATTTCAAACTTCTCTTAAGTTAATTAAAGGATTAATATAATTAGTTAAAAGGATTGCTGTTGTTCCTTTGATTATCTTAAAGTGAAATGAAAAGTATTTTCAGCAGCAGCACGACAGTAGTTTATAGATCTCTTGTTGGAAATTAAACCAGAGATGAAAAAAAAAAAAAAAAAAAACTCATCAAGAAATTTGTAGATATTACGTATCAAAAACCTGAAGAAATAGCCCAGCCAAAAAGATCTTTTATGGAATCTTTGTGATTAATGAGTTGTTCATGGCCAATTTGTTTAAAAGCAAATTTTGTTGATTTAAAAACAGACGCAATAACACACACACAAAAAAAAAATCACAGCAAGTTCAGGTTAATAAACTGTTGCTTGAACGAGCTTTAGCTTCAGCAGCATTTCCCTTTGCTGTGCCAAAGGTTGGTGCTGGTCCCTGATATGTTCAGAAACTCAGACATGTGGACAGAATGGGGCATTTTTTAGTGTTTGCTGGTTGTGCAGTTCCTGACACTCTCCCAGCTCAGCTCATTGGGGTGGGTTGAGGAGGTTGAGGAAGCAGCGCATTTAGCCTTGGGTCAGCTTACTTCCCCAGGATCTGCACGTCCTAAAAGGTGAAGATTCTAGCAATAGTTCTCATCACTTGGCTAAAAAACACTGGTCATATATTTCATTTTTTCACATCTATTTCTATATATGGTCAGAGGAATAGTATCGAAAAAGTTATTGCCTGTGAGATACTGAGGAGATAAGCCAGCGAGCTTTCTGACCAAATCAACTGTCTGTTTTCTGTCTTACATTTTTGGTAGGTTCTAAGGATTGGCTTTTATTTTCTGAAATTTAAGAATTTCCTCTAAAATATTGAAATAGTTTTGACTAATAATTCCTTGGTTTTATTTTACAGACCTTGGTAAAAGTTTTGAGCAGATAGTACTGAAATAAAAGTTACAGCATCCAAGTCTTGCTTGGGGGATGCCCAAAACAAAGTATTGCAGAGATGCGATAGGCAAGTTGTACAGCATGGTGGCAAGGTCTTGAACTCAGTGACCCAAATGCCCCCTGCTTTTATTTGTAACCTGAAGTCTGACAAAATATTTTCAAGATTTCTTTCAGTTTGTCTCTGCCCACTTTTTAGCATTTCCTCAGAGGTTTTTCACTGCTCTATGACATCCGCAGGGTCTGGTGGCCCTGATCTAAGGTTCCTGTATGTACTCATTGAACATTTCCTATGCAACCATTGTAATATATATGTACCATGTTGCAGGCAACACGGCTTGCAAGAGGAGACCATTCAGCCTAATTTCTGATTTTCTTGTGAGCTCCAGGCATGTCTCCCGCACCACTTTTTCTAAGGTTATTGTAGCTCTGGTGTGACTGTGCAAAGGGTTTTGAACAGCTGGAAGCTCCATTGGTCTGAAAAGCGCATACTGGGCTGCTCATCAGCTGGCATTTCCCAGCTCGGCTGACTCACAGCAGAAGGCTTGAGAGGCAATGTTCTGACATGTAGTTTGTTAGTGACATTTATATTACGTGGATATTCTGTCTGTCTTGAGAAGTTCTGAGTCAGATCTTCAGGATATGTAACTGAATATTTTTTTTTTGTCTTCTCTTCTGAAACTTTAGTGGATATTGCATGGTTAATAAAAATAAGTTTACTTAAAGCAAGTGTCACTCATGAACATGATCACATGAAATAGTAGTCTGTGAAAACACTGTGCAGAAAGGAAAACCAAGATGCTGTGTAAACACATCTAAATAAATGTTAGTGAAATAGAAATCAGTAAAATTTTACTGAAAAAAATGACTTTTCAGGTATCTTTTGAAGCGTGTGTTTTATGCCAAGGTAGTACCTTCTCCAAATAGCAGCGAATTATGACTGATTATTATTGTCCATTAAATCTATGCATCTGTCTTTTTGGGACTATTTGGTTTATATGCCTAAAACCCAGCTGACATTCATTAAGAAAGATTTAAAATATCAACAAATCATTTCTCTTCTTCTTATTAGCTAGGGGGAACTCAGAAACGTCAGGGCTACCAATCTATACAACCCCTTTTATTTCTAGCCTTATAATTTTATATTTGGCATTAACAGAGGATCTATTAGCAATTTCTTGGCTATCTGTAATTCCTGAATACAATTGAGACAGTTCTTCCTGAAGAAAATTTGGAGCAAACTGTCCCAATGTCCACAAAGAGCAAAAAGGGTTATATCATCATATGACATTGTATGCTTAAAGTAGATCAATAGTCCACACACGCCACCCTGACTATTTGTCATACATATCAGCAGTTGGAGCTCTACAAATTTAAGCTCAAGCTCAGTAGTAGCCGTTGTTATTAGTTTGCTCAGACCATTTCCCAGTGCAGATAAAGATTTGTTGGAAAGGGTCAATAATTAGTGGGGTATTTGCTTAGGTTTCTTCCTCTTTTGAAAGATAGTGTTAAATTGTAATAGTTCCAATGAGTCTTTCTAGCTATGGCAATTTAAAGAAAAGAGCAAAGCTTGAAAAATTGTCTGTATTCGTCTGAGCTCTGATTTCTGGTGATGCTGCCTGTGGAGTAGTACAATACTTACAGCAGTGTCTGTTATTTATGCTAAAGTTGAAAATCAAGGGAATAAAGCTTCAAAACCTTCAAGACAAAGAAGGTGGATAGCTGCCTTGAAAAAGAGAAATATCTTTAGGACAAAAAAAAAAAAAAAAAAAAAAAAAAAAAGATTTAAATTAGCTAGTATTTTTTTTTAAGAAAAGAAATGAAAAAGAGAAAATGTATTATATTTAACAACCCTTAAAGAAGATAGGACTTCATCTTTTAAAAGTCCTGTGGAGGACTCCTGTATGTTAAGCTACACAGAATTTAATCTGCCTCTGAAAGATGAAAGGATGAGGTAAGCCTACCAGAATTCAAGTCTGTGCTTCCAGGGAGCCTAGGTTTTTCTACCTTAGTGATTACATCTCAAAGCTATTTTCTATGGCTATAAATCTCTCTACATTATTGCTTTAAAGAATTGTGTACAAACTGACTGTATCTCTGTGGGATAGTGAGGAGTGTCCATTATTTCAGCACAGGAGGCAAGAACATTGTAAGTCAGATATTTGAGAAAAACGCAAACAATTTCTGGTTGGCTCCTTTAAGACCAGTCCTTTTTCATTCAGGATACTTGTAGCAGAAATAATCACACAGCTTTGAATTTCTAGTTAAGTTTTGAGTTTAAAGATCCCAAAAGGTAGGGTTATTTATTTCCAAAATACTAGATTTAGAAAGTTCTCTGCAAATTAAGACAAAAGCACCCCTTTCCTTGTCAGTAGTATTTATATATGCATGTATTTATT
This sequence comes from Oxyura jamaicensis, assembly GCF_011077185.1. Taxonomy (NCBI): domain Eukaryota; kingdom Metazoa; phylum Chordata; class Aves; order Anseriformes; family Anatidae; genus Oxyura; species Oxyura jamaicensis. The sequence continues at coordinate 38,494,071 of NC_048895.1, read as the reverse complement.
TGTTTCCACATTTTCCCTCATGACTACAAGTTTAGCATGAATGGAATTCTATTGCTCCACTTTTGTAAGGCTTAATAAGCAATGGTAATAGCAATTCAGAAGAACAGGTGACTGCCTTTTGTTTCCTATAAACTCACTGCTCAGAAAGACTGCACTGTATATTCAGACTTTTGTATAAGTTTTCTTGAAAACAATAGTGTATACAATTAATACAGAAGAAAACATTTTTTTTTTTCTTGAAATTTATGGTGAAATGTAATAACACACTTTCATTGTAGTCAGTCTAAACATTGTAACATTGTCATCATAAACTGACTTTTAAAGTTAACCATGATTAGATACTTCACATATTTTTGCATCAAAAATTGTTATTGAAAATTGATGCTTCTTTTTTTTTTTTTTTTTTTTACTGACTCAGAGGTTTTCACACTAGCATAATATAAATAACTTAAACAGATAGTGACATGATGGATCTAGGAATGAATTGTTCCTGTGAGCTATCTAGATTAATCTATTTTCAGAAGAGTATCAGAAGTTTTCCCACATAAAAGCAGATAGCATCATAAATATTTGGCTTCAGTACTGCTTCTTTTTAATCTCTTTTCAGTGCTCTGGCTAATAGTTAACTATACATGTAGATTTTCATCTGTTCAGTCATCATGTGATTGTTGTCATGGATGGAAAGAACGTGCCAAATAATAGCCAGATGTTTACTTTTCATTAATTAAATATAAACATTTATATAAGAAAATAAAGGAGAGTACAAGTTGATTAATATCTTGTTTTTATAAGACAGATGTAATAGCAGTGTCTTCACTAAGATGATTTGAGGGAGTGAAATTGGGTGCTGGCTTTCTGGAGATATCTAAGGCAGATTAAACTTTCAACGTGATGTTTTAGAAAATTTTTTAAATAGAATAACGTTTCGGAGAGTTTTCTGTCCCAGAATAGCAAACTTAGAGATGTCGGTAATGGCTGCGCACTAAGCTGTAAGTGAGGAATGGGTCGGAGAGGGGAATGATGTGATTTACCAGGTGCTCCCAAGGGCATCTATGTGTAGCGGCACTGCCCTGGAAGAGGATGGGGGAGATGCTACATCCTTCTCTTTGGAGGATGCAGGAAAAGTTATTTTCCTTCTGCTCAGAGAAGGGACAGTTCGACGAGCTTTGTGCCAGTGGAAGGGGCATGAACCTGAGATTTTTCTGCCCCATTTACAGGCAGCCGAGCAGCAGCAGCAGTTATTGCCCTGGGAAAAGCTCTTCCTTCCTTTCTCACCTTTGTGAAGATGTATGAAAACCAGGATGGTCTGGATAGTCCTCCTCATCTATTTTTCATCAGAAACAAACAAAAAAACACAATCAGTCCTTTTATTTGGGCCAACACATCCCTTAGAAAACCACAGACATCTGGCTGACAGAGACTGAACAGGGTTATATGCGTGTTTCAAAAAATGCAACAGACTGAAGGAAGCAGAACATCTGTATGACACTGTTAATCTCAGAATAGTACAGGTGACATTTATCTTCAATTTCTGGTAATAACGGATAGGAAGCATGGATAAACTGTGGGAGATTGCTAGCTCAGATTAGATCTCAGTAGGCAAGAACTTGAGAGCGGAGCTGTCTGAAGGCAAGCACGGCTCTGTTATCTGTGGGTGCCGGTATCAGGGCATCTGTTGCTGCACTTGGCCCTCCACAGAGGTACCTGACAAGTGGGCTGGAGCAGATATGATCTAAGTTTCAATATGATTTTAAAGTAGTTTGACTAATTGCCATAGATGAGTATTTCAGGGAAGAAATGCTACAAAATCAATATGATGGAAATGTGATCTGTGCAAAGCATGACTCCTTACAACAGACTGTGTTATGTTAGCAGTGCAAGCTGGGAGGTGGTACAAGGGGTAAGGTTGCTGAAGCACAAAAATTGCGTAACATGAAATTACAGCTGTTTAATACTGGTTTCATTTCATTGTTCCATTTTACTAGCTGCAAAGGAAATTCTAGTTTAGTGAAAAAAAAATCTTTAGAAACAAAATCTTCAGTTGTAATGCTATGCTCAGAGTCCTTCCTGATCTCTACAGTCAAGATCAATCATTCTAAATGTATAGGGTTTTTTTAGTAAACTATTTCCTGCTATGAGTGCTGAAACAGGAAAACAGTAGAGCATATGGTAAAACTCTTAATCAGGGTTTATTTAGGGACTTTTCTAAATTTGTATCATAATACACACTCTTATCTAGTAATCAATAGTGTTTGCAAACACAAAGCACTTCTTGTTTTATGGTGGCAATGTTGATTGCTTGCCAGATGCTGTTCTTGATAACTTTTAACTCTGTCCTTCCCGTAGATATATTGCAACATTATTTGGATATTAGTTGATTGCTTATCACTTATACAAAGAAACATGTCCAATATTGTGTTCTGTCCTGTTTCCACAATTCTAAAGCAGGATAAGAAATTCTGTGGCAAGGTTGTGCTTGCTCTTTGTTTCTGTGGGAATCCATTTCTCGGTTTCTGGCTAATTTCTAGGAAGTCTTATTCTACTTCCCATGTAATCAGTATCCACGTAGAAATTTCTATTATGCCAAAGAAGTAAAGTCGTATGTTTGTAAAAAGACCAAGTCCCTAGAGGACAACTTGAAATACCACTCCCAGATGGGTCTGTGTGAACAATACATTGCCAAAACATAATCATGTTTAGGGAACTGCCCATTAAGTGATACTTCCATTAGTTCTTATGACATTTTTCTTGTGAAGCTGAAAATATCATTCAGTATTCTTTTCTATTCACTATTGCATGCCATGTGATGCTGAAGTCCCCCCTTTTGTTCTGCATGAAGTTTCCTCTGTAAATTGCTTTCCTTCAAAAACAAAGCTTCTGTCTGTGCCTTCCTAGACAACTCGGGAATTTTTCAGATTGGAGGTAGTCAAAGAGCTTTCGGAAACTAATGAGCAAACATTAACTCTCACTGGGCTCAGCTACTGCTCATGAGCTTGCTGGAGGTGATACTGTGAATGAAGGACAAAATTGCTTACTTTTCACACATTGAGAGGCATCAGAAATCTCCACCCTACTCAAGATTTCTTAGATATCAAAGCAAAATCACTGACATTACAAATGCTGATGTAATCTTACTGTCATTCACATACCCAACTATCAGGTTAAAATCTCTTGGAAAAAGACTTCCTTTGAAAAGGTGGAGAAGAAATACAATATTTGTTAAAGCAAAGAATTAAGCAAGGGATATTTTAAATTTGTCAGTTTTCTCTCTTGTTGCTGATTCTGTTGGAGCAAGCTCACCTGTTAAGTAAGCAAAATGCTAACTCTGGTTTCCAATTTCTTTCAAATTAAATAATATCCTAAAAAAGGATCTTCATAAAAGTTAAATCAACATGATATCATAGCTGTTGTATCTTCTGAATCTTCAAAACATACTTGTTCAGTCTGCAGGCCAAATGACTCTGTTGCTAGCTGTTAGTCCTCAAATTTTGGGGGATTCAGATAGTCAAATTAAGCTCTTTCCAGCTGTCATCTTTCATGCTTTATAAACTGTAGTTGAGGCTCTTTGAACTTGCTGTCAGTCCATTACTTTCTATTCATTGCTACCTTATGATGTCTCCAATTATACTCAGTTATACTTTTTTTTTTTTTTTTTTTTTTTTTTTTCCTACAAGTGCTACCAAAGAAAAACTTACTATAATGTATTTCAGAGATAGCTAAGGCTGCATAATTTTAAATGCTAGGAATCTTTTATGAAAGTACAGAAACTTATTCAGCCTCGGCATGTATACAGAGGATATAAGTAGGAAATTAAATGATTTTAGTTAAATTTAGGCAGTGTAGCTAAGAATAAAGTTGGTGAGTGCATCGCACTATTGTCTGTATGTGAAAATAGGAACAACCTGGTTTCAATGAAATTTTACTTGAGGAGGGAAGCTCTGGTTCGGAAAGCACCAACAGGAGTAATGAAAGGTCAACCTACCTCAGAAAAAAAAGCAGTTGTTTTTTTTCTAACTCACAGTGGGTATAGGAGACAGTTTTTGTTTTATATCATTCAAGCAGAAGGTTTGATTTAATACCTCTGTATTCTCCATTAAAAGCTCCAGACCTTGTATTAGTAGATGGTTTTGTAAAGACAAGTCTGTGTATCCTATTTTTATTTTTTAAAATTATATTATCTTTTCTGTCCTAGTGAAGAACAGAAAAATATAGCAACCATGAACTCTCAAATGTGTTGGGGTATGCAAGGAGGTTTTCCAGTAAGATCTGCCCGGTATGCACTTGAGTTTTTAAAGGTGGTCTCAGTACAGCAAAGACCATTTCACTTCCTTTTCCCAGGTTTCTGACTGAAAGAGTAAACGCAGTGACATCTTTATATAAAAGCTGAGAAAATACCAGAGAATGTAGAGTCACTTCTTACCACATTTGCTGGTATTGCCCTGCTTCTGATTAAGAAATGTGTTGCTAGATCTGTACAATGATTCTTGCTTGTATCCCAGTTTTTGAGACAATCACTATACCAGTCTGCTGTATCCCTCCCTAATCAAAGGTAATTTCGTAGACCCTTTGCAAGGGTTTGGTATGGTATCTTACTGTTGCACCATTTGTGTGTGAGCCATTCTCAGACTTCCCTTACAGACCAAGGGTATTGCACTTGCATAGTGTAGCAAAGCCTTCTAATCTGCCAAATGTTTAGGATCAAACTCTTCAGTTTCTCCAGACATTTTCAGAGGTGGGCTTGCGATAAGCCTGTACTCTTATGCCCGTTCAAAACACCACTATGCCTGTTACACAAAGGAAAGGCATTGGCTGCATTTCAAAGTTAAAACATATTTTAGCATTTCATAGCTTTTCTATTCCTGTTTCCACTTTTCTTATTCATCATTTTAATGCAGATATGCTAGATGGATTAATGTCTATGCACTACAAATGAAGACACCATCAAAAAGATATGTTTTTGTCTGGCTTGATGGTCACTAGACTCTACGTCTGTGGACTTCTGTGAGGAATCTTAACATCATGTTGCGACCCTTGTTTTCTCTTTTTTTTCAGTTCTGGCAGCTACAGAGATGATGGGAAAATACAGTAAATATGATCCATGCTATCTTATTCCCAAGTCAATACCCTTTACATTTTTTTATTATTTTTTAAAATCTAATATACAGTAACCTATCCTAACTTGAGCATTCCTTTTAAAAAAGATAAAAAAAAAAAAAAAAAAAAAAAAAAAGAAAAACAAAAAAAAAAAACACACAGTACAAATAGTAGATGTGTTTAAAAAAAATCAAAGGATGACCAAGAGAAAAAATTGCCTTTTTTTTTTTGTTGTTGTTGTTCATAGAGATAGCTGTATTTTTCAAATGTCATTTTCATAATGTCCCTATCCCTGGGACTGTGAAGAATTTTTCCTCTGACTGTTTTTCTGAGGAGAGCTATTTGAAAGCTGTTGTCAGATTCTATCTTTCTGTGCTTGCAGAGAGATTCTAGGAGAAAGAGGACAGGTCCCAAAAGAAAACATCTCTATTCAACTAGAGCTAAGGCTAGTCACACCAGTGATTAGATTAGCCTGTTTGCAGATTAATTTCCTCCATAATTTTCGGTTGTTTTAGTAGAACATTTAAATTAGAATGTTCATTGTTATAATTTAAATGACTTTCTGATCCATGACAATTATTTTTTTTTCCTGTTTATAATACATTATGCCAACACCTAGCCAAAGAAGCTGAGCCAACAACTGATCTGATGGCAGACTGACTTCAGAGGAGTAGGGACAAAAGTGGGTAACTCTTAGTTTTCTCCTGGCTTATGTTAAACGTGATTTGAAATATTCAAAGGTCAGATACTCCAGGCAGCATCACCTCATCTAGACTTTGCAGAAATTAAGAAGACTCTATCATAAATTATATATTTGATCCAGGTTTTCTTCCAGATCAAACCAGAACCCCAGACTTTAAAACCCCCAGAGAGATTTGGATTCCTAATCTTATGTGGTCTCTGCTATAACTGCCCAACTGCTTTTTGTCCTCTTAGCCATGTGTGAATGGCTGTGGTGAATGGAGTTAAATCCAGCTGGAGGCCAGTCACTAGTGTTGTCCCCTAGGGCTCACTACTGCGGCCAGTTCTCTTCAGTATCTTTATCAAATGACCTGGATGAGCGGATTGAGGGCACCCTCACTAAGTTTGCAGATGATAACAAGTTGGGCAGGAGTGTTGATCTGCTTGAGGGTAGGAAGGCACTGCAGAGGGATCTGGATAGGCAGGACCGATGGTGCCAAGGTTCAACAAGGCCAAGTGCTGGGCCCTGCACTTGAGGCACAACAACCCCATGCAATGCTACAGGCTGTGGGAAGAGTGGCTGGAAAGCTGCCTGGCAGAGACCTGGGGGTATTAGTCAACAGCCAGCTGAATATGAGCCAGCAGTGTGCTCAGGTGGCCAAGAAGGCCAACAGCATCTTGGCTTGTATCAGAAATAGTGTGGCCAGCAGGACCAGGGAAGTGATTGTCCCCCTGTACTTGGCTCTGGTGAGGCCCCACCTCAAGTACTATGTTCAGTTTTGGACCCCTCATCACAAGAAGGACATACAGGCCCTGGAGTGTGTCCAAAGAAGGGCAACAAAGCTGGTGAAGGCTCTAGAGAACATTCTGGTTATGAAGAGTGGCTGAGGGAAATTAGATTGTTTAGCCTAGAGAAAAGGAAGCTCAGGGGAGACTTTAACATGCTGTGCAATTACCTCAAAGGAGGTTGTTGCACGGTGGAGATCAGTCTCTGCTCCCAAGCAACAAGCAATAGGACAAGAGGAAACAGCCTCAAATTGCTCCAGGGAAGGTTTAGGTTGGATATTAGGAAAAAAAAAAACTTCACAGAAAGGATGGTAAAGCATTGGAACAGGCTGCCCAGGGAAGTGGTTGAGTCACCATCCCTAGAGGTATTCAAAAGACATGTAGATGTGGTGCTTAGGGCAGTGCTAGTGTAGTGTGGTGCTTAGTGGCAGCTTTGGCAGTGCAATGTTAATGGTTGGAATTGACGAGGGGTCTTTTCCAACCTGAATGATTCTGTGATTCTACGTACATTTACATTTTGTCTTGGCCCACAGCAACATGACTGGCTGGGGTTCTCATTAATGTCTCTTATTTCCTCAGGAATTAGCTACTTTAATACATGTGAGGGTCTGTACTAAAATATGTGAAGTGGGAAAAACTGTAGTAGGAACCAAGTCTCTGTGTGGTGTTGCAAGTGGGACAGTTAGGATAAACATATGACTCTAAACATGTTCATGATTTTAAATGGCAGTGACCTGTGTTATCAGAAAAAAAAAAAAAAAAAAAAATCTACTTCTCTGTTATATCCGTTAGATGTCCTGGATTATTCCTTTGTTTTGCTGCCAGTCATTATGTAATGTTATTTGTCCTACTTCTTATCAGCATGAAGTGTTTTAATATGTAACATATGTCTGTATTCCACTGCTTTTTTAAAAATTATTTTTTACTAATGAATGGCATTTCCAAATTTGCAGTTATAGCCAGAAATGGGATAGAGTGGAAAGAAATAACTGTAAATGAGACAGTATAACTATCTGTAGGTAGCAGGAGTAATTTATCATATATGGTGGTGATTACAAAAAAAAACTTTGTACACCATAAGACACATAGAAGATTTTTTATAACATTGTGTTTGAGATTATATTTGTCGGCACATTGATTTACTACTCTCAGTGGAACTCAACATAGTTCTCTCTCTTCTAGTTGCCAAATCAAGTTCTAAGAGGACACTGCATTTTAAAAGTATAGACGTGTCTGTCTTTGGTAGAGCTTAAACAGATTTGCAGTGTTTGCATTACCTTTCATAATTTATTTTACTTAGCGCTTTTATGCCATTCACAGTTCTATTTCATGACAGAAATGAATCCTCAGGAGCATCCTGGATGGAATAATTATTTAAAACAAGCAAACAATAAACAAACAAAACCACAATGAATTGCATCCTTGATAAAGCAAAACGTTTAAAAATAAACCATAAACTAGATGGGATTTTGTTTACCATGGAAGTAGCTGTCTACAATTTGCTGCTTTATGTTACTGAGAGATTTCACCTTAATCTGATGCATTAGCCACTGATTATAGCTATAATAACCGTTTTAGTGGTATAGCCACAGCTCTGTAGTGGTAAAAGTTTGTTGTTCGTATTTTGTATGTTTTGAAAACTCTTTTTCAGGCATTTGCCAAATTCCAGAACAGAGCTCAGTTTCCAAGGTTTCTCGGCAGGATTTCAGATCAAATTATAACTGCTTTGGCTATGTCCAATGTGAGATTTTGGAGTAATTGTAGCTTGTATGTGAAACTCAAAAGACACCTTGAGCTCTGAAACTAAACGACACCTTGCTACAAACTGAAATAGTTACAGTTTACACAGATTTAGCATTTTTCATCAACATAAAAAAATACTCAGTGATGCCTAGTACCCTATTACACCACTGCACATTATGTTTTCCTTCTGAATAATTGTCATGCAGGTGACTGTAATTTCCTGCAGTAAAGTTTGTACTGCTGTTGTTATTGAAATATATAGGCAGAATAGGGTTATAAAATTTTGTATGGTTTGTTTGCTTAAATCCACACTTTAAGTACAAATTAGAATAATCTTCTAATCTTCTATAAAATTTCTTAAGAGTAAACTAGGAATTTCAACCTGTAAATAAATTGGCAAAACTTGTTAAAGGTTTCTGTTGTCATTTTACTGCTGTTGCAGTGCAGTTGTGTCTCTGAACATTTTTTTGACAGATCTTTCATGATTTAAATAGAAGGAGAGTAACTTTCCCATTCTGCCACCTATGAACTTCTTAAGAGGGACATAAAGTTCTGCAGCATTGTGAGATCTGGAAGTAGGACAGTGAGGGTTAGAATCTGCTGATACTGCAGGTGAATGAACGATGAAGTGCCTAAAACCAGCTTGCATTGTCAATGGGCTATTGGTGCCCTTGGTATTTAGTCATGTTTTTAGCCTTGTTTCCTTGTACATTTCATTGAATCAATACTTCCCTGCTTGCACTCTTTCTGTGAAGCTCCTTTCAGGAGTGAAAGCCACCCAAGAGACCAATGTGAGAGCCTCAGTGGTACCACTGAGAACAGTGACCTCCTTGGAGCTGCTGTCCTCTTAGTATGCAGTAACTGTTATTTTTAGTAATTACAGTCAGCGTTGTTCCTGCTTAGGTGATGATATGCTTAGGTCTCATCTTTGTTTAGAGATAAATTTGTTCTATTTTGCCAAGTGTCTTGGTTGATAGCATTGACATTCAAGGTAAAGAGAACTAGGGCACTGATTAAAAATACATATGTATATGCATAGTTCATCTCAAAGATTAATTTAAAATTTGTGAGTTACTTATTTTCCCTTCTTAGCTTTCAATTAACAAGTTGAAAAGAGCATGGTGGCATCATGAAAAGGCCTGTAAAACAGCTGTTGCTGTTTTCAAAATAGGATGTGGAGTTTTTATCTACCAGACTATGATAAATTGGTAGCTGTATCTGCACTGTAATCATTCAAGACAATGTGCCTCATATAGACACCTCACAGCTGGCTTAGATTTACTGAATATGGGACAACTGGAGAGTTCAGTTCAAGTTATCAGCCTATGTATCTGCTCAGTGCCTCAGACAAGCTCTACAGCTAGTATGTTAACTACCGCTGAATTTTGTGTTACTGCAGCTGTCGTTAGCCTCCAATATCATCTGCCTAGTCTCATTGCCAATGTAACTATTACAGTTTCTAGAGTGTTAGTTGAACAGGGAATACCAAATGGACTGCTAGCACCATCCTTGCATTGATTTCATGGGGCCTGTTCACTCACCATTTCAACAATGAGTTTTCAGCCAAATGGAATCAGACAGCTATTGCTCAGCTTAAGCATTGGAACAGAAAACAATAATAAAATACTTTTTGCATATCGTGGTTAATCTCAATACTCTGTAATTACTTGTAAAGGTAGGTGTGAGATAAGCGTACCTTAAGAGTCTTTAGTGTGATAACACACTGGGTTCCTTTTAATTTAGAGTAACGTGCTCTATAAGCAATACTGACATCGGCCATATTGGATTTTATATTACGCCAATTACTCTGCAGTGCCTTAATCCATGAAAATATTTGCAGGCTTCTCTTAGGCTTCCTTTGTCTCTAAAAAGTCCAGTCCAGGGAATATACAGCAAGGCCTGATGTTTATCTTTTGTATAATACATCTAAAATGTCAAAGCCATTTTGAGCACAGCCAGAATACATTTTTAATTAGAGTCTGCAACCTCAAACTATAAAATTTGAACCACGTTGTCATCTCTGAGACATCTCAGAGAATATGTCTGAGCTATTCCACTGGGAAGCTTACACCCAGGGTGAGTAGGAGATGGCTCTTCTGGAGTTTTCAAGCTTCAGAGGCTTGATTTTGCCAGCTAATAAACTAAGCAGCAATGACAGAAACAGTGTGCCTGCTAACACAGTTCAGTATTACACTGTGCCAGGAAGTTGCTCTGTGTTGTTATGCATCTCCAGAGACATTTATTTTTCTGCTTTTTGCTCTGTATGAGCATGCTGGATGCTTTACTCTCTGTCTGCTCTGGGCTGCAGTTTGGTACACAGTTTACACAGTTGATGTGTACAAGCTACAGCCTTGCATCTCCACTGCTCCTGCTCAGTACCCTTTAAAAGAAGCTGTCCTTGAGTGATATATATGCAGCATTTTACATAGTCAAATAAGCGAATAATTTCTATGTGAGCTCCCCTCACAATCGTATGGTGTGCTATTGTGAAGCAGAAATTTAATAATAAACTGTGTGCTGAACTCAGCTTCACCATAAGGCGGAATTTGTGTATGGCCCCTTTCAAATTAGAAGAGAATCTATGTTTGATTTTGTTGGCCGTTCATGTTTTGTTTAGTTTTTGGTTTTGTTTAGTTTTTGGAGGTTTGGGGTTATTTTTTAAATGTTCTTGAAGACACTTAACTCTTCAAGATCCATGTTTAGCATGCATGTCATCAAGATGGCCTATTTGTCCACTGCTTCTGTTGATACAACAGCTGTTGATACCAAATAACCTTTCACTTTACAAATTCAGTTTCTGAGGAACATACTTACCCCTTTCACTCTCATTAAATGGGAGTAAAACACTTGTATATTTCTCCCTGGATGCAAATAAGTGGAAACTGTGGTCTTAAAACAAAATTGATACATAAAACAATCATCTCTCTACTGATCTTTCCTGCTCTCCCATCTCAAATTGCAAATTAAAAATTCAATAACCAAGATGTATTTATATGACATTACAACATTTTTAAACCTAAGAAAACAAAAGCTAAACTGCTGTTTTGCTGGTCTTTGATGAATGATAAACTTGGCCTAAACATTGCCTTTGGGGTGTTTCTGTTGTGGATTTTTTGGGGTGGTTGTCTGGTTTTGTTTGTTAGGACTTATTAAGTACTGATATTATATAAACACATCTGCGTTACAGCATTATTTCACTTGTAACTGGAGATCAGCATGAAGCAGGAGGCAGAAAATATCTCTGGGATGAGAACTGCTACCGGGAAGACTCAGGAGTCTGTAGCGGGTGTCAGCAGGTTCAAATCATGCTCCTGCAGGGCAAGGCTGGTACATCACAATGATGCTGAATCCCCACTTCTGCAAGAATCTGGCATGTTTCAGTCCCTTAAATATTGCTCAGAATACCCTGCTGTGGATTAAAAACAGAAATACATAAAGGAAAGTTGACTTTACAAACTTGTGTGGTCTGCTTGCAGAGCTCACAGTCAGAGAGTGTTTCAAGGTACAAAGCAAAGTTGTATTTTTCCTGAATCTTGCATATTGCAGACAATATGTTGAGACCACTTCATAATACATTCTGTGTCATTTACAGTAGGTTCTAATAATTCTAATAATAAGCCATAAGCCTTTTTTTTTTTTTTTAAATCAGTGCAGTGTTTAAAATTGGTGTAAACAGCTACATCTCTTACTTTTGTTTATGTTCATTAATTTTATGTTACTATCACCTATCTTATTTTTTAAATAGAAAGAAAACAGGGAAGGCAAAAAAACAAACAAACAAACAAAAACATTATAATCAACAACCACAAACCTCCTATTTCTATGCTCATACTTAGTACAGAAAATTCATTTTTCTTTCTGCCTGGAAAATTTAGGATATGATTACAGTGAGTATATGCAATAAAAATACTAATCTGTGGTAGATTTCTCAAATAATACTTATGGTTATAAGAAAACCTTACTGCACTGACACTGAACAGGTATTGCTTTATATGGACAAAGAGAAAGACAAAACTTATCTCATTGCATTATATACTGTCCACAATAAGAAAGGTTTAAGAGTCCCTAATCTCAGGATTTATCAAATTATATTTAATGTATTCCAGATGCTACAATTAGTCTTCCCAAAGACCCAAAAGAGTTCCATATTCTCCAAATCCATCTATTCGTCTTCAATTTCTGCTGAATCACTTTGGGTCCTTGTATATATTTTCTGTTTTGTATCTTTTAAGGTAACTTATTCATGAATTATTCAGAGTTAATTCCACCTTTTCATCAGTCACTAGAAGAAAAGCTGTGTAATTATGAGGACCAAATTATTGTCAGGCCAACTATTTTATAATCAGTTGGTAGTTTTAAAGGGCATAACATACAAATAACGTTACATTTTGTGCTACTGCACCAAATAAAATAAATCTAATATATACATATATTTCCTCCCTCACAGCGATTACAATTCAATAAATTGCTGCTTTTGACTTCTAATTTTGACTTTATTCATAATTTTATACAAAAGCATGAGCCCTAAGATTATCAACTGAACCAGCTCTCCTTTGCAGGATGCTGGCTATTGCAAAACTCTATTTTGGGGTGCTGTGTGTACTCCTGAGAGCCCAAACTCTGAACCTAGCTCCTTCTACAGCGTTTAGAAATAAGCTACCATGCCACACAGGATGCAGCTTAGAGCAGCCCCCAGTCTATGGCATACCTTCCTTTCCTGTAGCATCAAACATCGTCATGCGCTCATGGATTTTCTGCTGTAGTCAGTCATTATGTCAGCCTGTGGCACGCGCCATTGTTGGAGGAATAAAATAATCTTTTGCTTGGTGGCTAAAGCATTCAACGAGGTTTAAGGAGAATCAATTGCTCCTGCTCCAGGAGTGTCCCAGCAGCAGGGCTGAAACTCTGGGGCTGCGGCTGCCCCAGCAGTGCTGCCAGCAGTGCCCTCCTTTTCCTAAAACACAACATGCAGCAGTGCCTGCAGAACTAGAGCCTTCAGAGATCAAGGCTCCCCTCCCCTCTGAATGCCCTGTGATTCTCACATTTACATGATCTGTGTTAATCTGCAGCCATTTTGGTGGCTCCTCTGAAAACATGATTCCAGGGCGGGGTGTCAGAGAAAGCCAAAGAGTAGGATCTGTGATACTGCCTCTGTTAACTGGTTTGGGGTTGTTTCTTTGTTGTTGTTTTATTTGATGTTTTTCCTGCCTTAAGGCATAATTTTGAACTAAGTAGCACATACACAAATTTACTGAATTATTTCTAACAGTAGAGGTAGATTTCCTTACACAGGACATACCACAGAGCACAGATGTGTGGTGGTGTGGCACCATTTCTTCTCTACCCTTCAGAAAGAATGAGGCATCTCTGTTCCTGTTAAATCTCATGTGCTGGGGTTGAGTGAACGAATGAAACCCTGGACTGAACGCAGACCTGGGCTTTCATAGAGGGTTGTTAGCATTATTGTTGCATAAATTCCAGTTGCAGACATCAGTTTACACTTGAACGTAGAGTAAAAGTGATGGTACCTACATTGCATGTGACTATGTCACTTGATTCAAAGTATTTATATGTTTCTGGGAAAGTGTTTTATTCTTCAGTCTCTTGGGTTAGGTTTGGAGCCTCACTTGTATATACAAAATCTGTGGGAAAATTTAAATCATCTTCATTTTCTATTTAAAATAAGACTTAGAGCCAAAACAGTATTTCATCACCACTTTTTTTTTTTTTTTTTTTTTGGTTGATAAATATCTGCAGAACTTATAACACTGCATGTTATAAGATTGCTAATACTAAATAGTAAAGATTATAAAAAAAGGTTCTGCACTGACTGACTATTGGCCAGGTTTCCCAGCAGAGACCCTGGGATTATTTTTCTTTTTAATTTTGTGTCTCTGTCAAAGAAGTGATGCGGATTATCTTTTTGCCACTGAGAACTCAATGTTGCATGTGGTTGCTTTATTGTTACAAGAAGTATGCATGCAGGTTTGTATGGTTCCTTGGTACAAGTCCTGACGCGTTGTCATTGGCCAGCAAAGCTTTTTGAGCTGAACATCAGCTTAGCCTTTGATGCATAATAAAAGCAATAGTACCTATATTGGATGCATGTGACTGAGAACTGAGCTAGGTGCTTATCTGGCTGGAATTGTTTGCGGGAGGTCATGATTTCAGTCTTCTGAGAAATCTCAATGTCCAGATCTCCAGTATTCATTGGAGATTTCTGTGTTTTCCTCTGATCCATAGGTATTGATGGAAGTGTTTCTTCGCATCTTTTTTATGGACTATATTTTCATTAAATTCAATAATTCAGTACTGAATATTCAGTAAATTTAAGAAGGGGGGGAGGGGAGGGAGGATGGCAAATGGAGTAGTTTTCTTTTCACACCGAGAACTGTAGTGTCCATCTGGGAGATTAATCACATGAGGAAGAGTTTGGGAACTTTTCCCAGTCCTATAATAATAATTTGAATTAGATTTGCACAAAATTAGACATTTACAAAATTTTTCAAAGCAGACCTCTGGAAGCTTTAAATTTCAAAGTACTCATCTCATTTAGTACGGCACAGAAAAAAATAGTGTTACATTTCTTATGCTAAGTAGAAATAATAGGTGTAACACTATATGTTCATGGCTTGTTCCTCCATTGTGCTTCTGGTCCTGTAATATTTGCCATTTCTCTAGCACGTAGCTATCTGTACATGGTCCCTAGATTAGATCTGAAGTAAGCTGATCTTTATCAAGCCACTAGGTAATTCTTACCACTTCATCTGACAATTTTAATACTGAACCGTGGCAGCTGACCTCTGTGATTCGGGGATTGCTGTATCACTGGCATACCAAAAAATATCTTTCAGCATTCCTTCAGCATGTACCTGTTAAGAGGAAGAGAGGGAAACACTTGCTTTCTGTATATTAAAAACATAGTGAATGTTATGTGCAATTACAGAATGAACAGTCACATGGGCCTGTTGTGACATCGTTTTGATTTTGTGTAGAAAAATTGGCATTGCACTGTACGTCTTAGATCCAGAAGGAAGCCTGTGACAGGTTCTTCCTGAAATCTGTTATATTACAGTGAATGTAATATTTTAGTGGGGCAAAACTATGAATTTCCTGTATGAAAGTTTTTTGTCTATGCAAAACGTTCAGCAACAGCAGTGCTCAGTATGCTTTTATGCAATGCTTTTATTTCAGCTCAAAGACCAGCAGTTTCTCTTTGTGTGCTGAAACAAGGCAGTATTTTTTTTTTTATCATATTTGGTATTGCATGAGGAGTAGATAATCCCCTATTCAAGGAGATAAGCCTGAAAGGGATTTCAGCTGATTGTCTTTAATAAATAAATAAATAAATAAAAATAAAAATAAAAATAAATCTTTTCTCCACCTACTTTCTTTGTTGTAGTTGTTTTGTAGGAGGGGGGCATTCTTTGATTTGTATAGTTTATTGTAGATGTAAAACGGGAGGGTATATTTTCTCCATCATGGTAGATATTCTGGATGGCTGATCTTGCAGTCTGGTGTAAAATACAGCAAGAAAAATTATAAATTCTGATCAAGTCAAAGTCAATCCATTTACTTGTCATAGTTTTGTTCAAAACTACAATGTTTTTGGATTTTGTTTGTTTGACAAAAGCTAGTTGCAAAATTCTAGAATTCTCCTTATTGCTGAGATTTAAAAGTGTTGAAAACCTTGAGTTTTTGCTGCTCTTCAGAGTATCAGATTAATTTAAAAATACATGGGGTGAGCTGTTTAAATGAAATTATAGAAATGTTACTATAGATTAAAGTCTAGGTAATGTACAAAACGTTGTGATATTGTCCAAGTGAAAATGAATGAGTCTTCTGATGCTGGTGTGTAAACCTTTACAATATTCATTAATATGTTTCAAATGCATGCCTGTATATTGACATATATAAACGTAATATTTGATGAAATTCACAGTGGTATAACATAGTTTACATCTATATATATTCTATGTGTTTGTTAAAGAAATGTTCATATGTCCTTTGGAACTGTTTTTCTAAATAATAGGATATTATTATAAAAAATACAACTTTAGCTATATGAATTCTAATATTTAAGCTATTTTATAAGCCTAAATTCAAATCTTCACATAAATGAATTCATACAAGTAACCAAGCAGAGAAAACTGTCATGGTTCACCTAAGAGAGGAAAAATGTGCTTGAAGTTAAAAAAAAAATAAAAAAAAATGCTATTACCATTTTGCTGAGTACATAATACACCCACTTTCCACAGAGCACAGTAGTGTATCAAGCAGAAGAAAGTGGCCATTAATAGAGCAGCAAACTGTTGTTTGGTGCTGTGAATGATAATTACTTTACATGAAAAGCACAAGATAAAACTTGAAACATGTCTGAAAAGGAAGCCCCTGGCATAGTTTTGGTACAGTCATTCCACCAAATTCAGCTGAACTCTAGTTTGCAGCATCGCACACAAACAGGCTTATCTAGATGCATATTACAACGAATTTTTGTGGATATTTTATCAGTAGGAACAAACATCTAACTGTATTTTGTTTCACATCCATTCATAGGATAATAACATCGACTAGCTACCACTGTTTAATTCAGAGCTTTTTGCTAAATGCCATACAGTAATGTAGTAAGTACGGTATTAATGTCTGCAAGGAGAGGTCCACCTGAACCAACACTTTCAGCAAAGCCAAGTACAATTCAAGTATAGCAATAAAGCTTCTTCAGTGGCATTTGATATGACTATGAACCATTCTTATCCTGTGAAAAAAATAACATCCTCTGTAGGAAGCATCTTTTAGTAAGCAAAACCAGCTTGTTAAAAAACTACTCTGACACATATGTATAGACATTGCATCATCCAGGAAATTTACAAAGGCAATCCTTTCTGGTCAAAGACTGAGGTAGCCAGGTGATCAGATGGCTTCTGTGTTAGAGACCTGCTTATCACATGCCTTGCCAAATATTTAAGTCAAGAATAGGTTTCAAAACCTGGCATATAATTTGCATAAATGATTGTTCCTGGGATGTTCCCTCATCAGGAAAAAAGGCATTAGATTCTACAGGACTGAGAACATTTCCTTTTACAGCTTGTAGTTTCCCATCAGCTCTGTAGTCTGGGAAATGCAGAGCATATTATGAGTACTTCAGAGTGTTCACCATAGCCCTCATATTTCATTCTGAAGTCATTAGAGCTTTTAGCTCTTGGACTTTTCTCAGTAGCCTTCTCAAAGGGTAGGTTGGAGAGTGAGTTTTATTTTACCTGAGAGTCGTTTGTTGTGCAGTTGAGCAAGGAGAAAGTGTAGCTGGTGCTGAAATTGCCAGCTCATTACCCCTGAACATGTCAGTGATCATCTTTAGTGCCTGACGGTCTTGATAACAACTGCTGACAGGCTTTGGGTTTGTTCTAAAAGTTTTATTTTAGCATAAATATTCGTAGGTACTTGCTTTTTGAAAATACATCTTCACTTTTCCGTGTTAAGAAGATATGCTATGTTAAGCTGTTGTAAAGATTTTCAGACACCAAATTTTCCTTTCATTTACCTGTGTTACTGCATAGACAGAAATCTCTGGTGAATGCAGACTAAGACAGGCCTTAACAGTAGAAGCGTTACAAGGAACGGTGCATAGTGCCATTTGTGCCAATATGATTTTGTTAGACGAGTAAAACTGAGGAGAGAGAAAGCCAAGTTCACATTGAGCCAGAAATACTAATACTTAAGGTTCTATACACTGCATATCAAAAGAATAAATGATTTTGCATATGAAGAGCACTGCGCAATTGTAGTTTTTAGAACTCCCACTTACCTGAGTAGTGCTTTTCCATTCATCCAACAGAAAGACTTAATGTTTCAAGTACTGGTATCAGAGAGAAGATGAATAAAGATAGTTCTGCAGGGTATTTCATTTGAGGAAGATAAAAAGGAAGCAACAATGCTTGTTTGTTTGTTTTCCTCATTAGATGTATGCCAATGAAATTGCATTACTGGAATAATCTGTTTTAAAAACAAAACGTAAGTGCAATTCCTTTACCACCCTATCCACCAAGGGATTGATCTGTTTTTGTCCTCCACAAGTTGAGCGAGATACCTGCTGTCAAGTCAGCTGAATGATAGGCGAGTCCAACCACTCTACTCCAAAAACAGCACCCACCCTCCACCTGGATGCATATGCTCATGCAATAAGCTGGTCAGGAAATGCAAATTTTAATCAATCCTCCCTCCCTCCCCCCTGAATGATTTATGGTGTGCATTCTTTACAATTAAAAAGAATGGTAATGGTGAAGCACAATTCAGAGGCTCTTTATCATATTGCCTCTGATTTATAATATTACCATCCAAAATTATAGCCTTAGGATTTCTTGCAAAGATCTGATCATTTTCAGCAAAAGAATTTGTAGTTGTGCCAATAGCCTGCCCACCCTGTTCACCAGAACCTCTAGATGTTTCCATGTCTGAGCCAAGATTTCAAAGGAAGATCAAACGGGGAAGGAATAGAATTGCTGTCTCTGTAGAATATGACTAAGAAGGCTCTTCCAGATCATATATTGTTATTAAAATACATAGAAAATAAAATTTCCTATTGCTTCTGAGTTCATGGGCTGTGGACATGGTGCAGTACCACAACACTGAGGTACCGCATCTCCACTCGTTTGTTCTTCTACTCGCAAGGAAGCCTGTGAGTGTGCAGTTTTACAGAAGCTGCTTTTACTAGATATTCCCCCAACTTGCATTACAAAACAATTCCTCTTCAATGGTAATGATTTTGGCTCTGAGTATGTACTCGGTCTGCACTGTTTTTCTGATCCCTCTCTGAAGTTTGTCTCACTGATTACTTCTCACAGCTTAATATTCATGCTAATTAGGTGATAATTTAATAATTGATTTCTAGGTGTTTGCTAATTAAATAAAGTTAATCATGAATGCACACTTGTAATTTTATCTGATTTCAAAGAGTGTTATCGGACGTAAGGAATGATTCAATGTACGTGCATAATTTTCTTGAAAACCATGTATAAAAGCTTTTCAGATTTCTTGACATGCTGTAGATTTATCTACTTGTGCTAAAAATGCAGCCAGGATCTGAACAGAGAGAAGCTCCTATTTAATCTAGTGAAAATCCTACCTTCATCGCTAAAAGCTAAGGAGTGGGAATCCTCAGACCTGAATTGCCTTCCAGGCTTTTTTCTGAGGGGCCTTGTCCAAATTTCCAGGAGTATCAAGTACTTTTGAGCTCTGACATAAGTGCAACAACACATCATCAGTAGGGTAAAACTACCTTCTCTCACAACAGCCTAATCCCAGCACACGTTCCCCATTAGTGGGTGAAGAATCCAACACTTGGTGAATTCTGCCATACAATGGAAGTAAGAGACGACATTGAAGGATCAAAAAGCAATGCCGCTATAAACCCAGTCAGATCTGGGCTGTTCAAAATCTGTCAGCATCTGCCTTCATGCTTAAATTTCTGTATATGTATTTATTCTTCATTCTCAGTTTATCTTGTAGGTGTAAACCATTGGAGAGTTTTAGTCAAATGTCATCTGATAAGAAGTCAGCAAACAGAACCAAGATCGATGTCTTTGTTGTCCATATGCCATTGAATTTGAACTCTGTTTATGTGGGATCTATACCGTCATATTTGCACCTAATTCTTATGTGCATTATTGCTAGTGCAATTATAGGTCAGGTTTGATTAACAACTTTCTTCATGGCTTTTAATCTCTCCTAGACTTTTGAATTCATTTGAGAACAGGCATTAAATAGGTTTGGAAGTGGAAAATAGAAATCATCTTAGTGTAAAGAAATGTGGGCTTTGCAGTTCCACCATGGACATGGCTGTGAACAGTAGTGATGAAGTGGAGAGCTGTGAACGGAAGGAGGCGTGAGCTGGTGAAAGTGCAGCGCCGCAGCTGGGGAGGTCACCTTGTTATCTCATGACCTGCAGAAAATGGAAAGCCACTGCTGTAAGGGAAATAAATGGATAAGGAGGTTCACTTTTACTTCTCGCCTCTAAAACAGTTTGGCAGACAGCCAGACATGAGTGTAACCTGGGAAGACGCTTGCATGCAACTGAGCAGCTGCAGATGAGTTTCTCACATGTAAAGAGGGTCTGAAGTAAATTTAGCACCTTTGCTACACTGTCACCACCTTTGCTGTACGTCCTGCTTCCCTCACCCCTGACCACATAGTGCCTAAGTGCTGATCTTTCCAGCCAGGAACAGTCGTGAAGTGTTGGTATTTCATCCGGAGCTGGAGTGTGCTAAAGTGCTTCAGAGAGCTCAGCTCAAGCAACGGCAGAGTTGCTTTGCTGAGAAGTAACATACAAGTTCATAGGCCTGTTTGTTTTTGAGAGTGTTTTTTTGTTGGTTGTTGTTGTTCATTATAGCTCTTAGTAACCTATCAATAGGTTTGTTCATCTGTTTGCACTACTTACATGCTCTGATCCCAGCCCTGCCCTGGCACTGTGTGGGACCGTAGCCAGGAGCTCTTGCAGGACAGGAGTCAGGGTTAGCGATCGTCTCAGGCTTGTACCAGCTTTTGTGTTGTGGAGGTGCTTTGGCTTCATGGGTGAGTAACAACATGATAGGAATGGTATATAGGCTGTACGTATAGAGCAGGTCAAAGGAGCAGGAGGGCAACCTGTGAGCGTAATCCCGCAAAATGGTCATGCGTGGCTGCCCATAGCTAAACTATTGTAAAGACCCTGAGCTGCTTCTCCAGCAGGTTTGTTCAGATGTCTATCTCCAGTAAATTTTCACTAAATAGATCTAAGCAATGGCTCAAGGAGCAGAGAGGTGAAGGATAGGAGTTTTTCTGAATTAATTGGTGCTACATTTCTGTGATGAGTTGCTCTGTGCCAGTTTGGTGATGCAAAACAGCCATAAAGCTGGTTTAACAACATGGTTTTGCTAAATTTACAGCTTCACCATAAGCTGTACAAAACAACTGGAGCTTACTGATTAGTCAGTCTTGTTTATTTAATTGTGCTTTGCTTACTTGAGCTTAACTGTCTACAGCAACATTATTAATGATTAAAACTTGAGAAACATTCATCTTTGTTCATAGAAGAAGCAGAAATAATTTGGGAAAAAAAAAAAAAAAAGATGTTTTCCTTTGATCTTCATCAACTTTTTCAATTAAACTGCATCTGAATTTTAAATCTCCTGGGAGTCATTCCTCATTATCTTTTCTCAGGATTGTTTGTCTGTGTCATCTCCCCAGAGCTGATCTCCCCAGGGCCAAGAGTCACTTTACATATTATTTAAATATGAGACAATAAAGAACAAATGCATTCAACAAATAGAAAGGAAGAATATACAATAAAAGTAAAGTAATGGCAATGTGCAGTTATAATTACTGTATTATCCTCCTTTATATCTCTGCTTTGCCTCAGCTATCCTACAGCATACTTTTTCATGCATACATTGTACTTAACTGTAACTTAAATACATCTTGGACCAGTTCTTCAGCAAACAGACTCTGCTGATGACGGAGAAATTGGAGGTTGATAGTGTGTGTCTGTTGTTAGACCTGACAAATACTTTGGACTGTTTCCCATTGAACTCAAAGATGGTTTTAGCCATTTAAATTGTGAAAATGAAATCTTAGTGTGATAAAAATTATCCACTGAATTTCTTAGCAGCACCTTAGCAAGTGTAAACTTTTTCTTGGGCTGAAGAGTTTAGAGTTTGGCATTTTCCTTTTTTTTTTTTTTTCCTTTTTTTTTTTTTTTTTACATTTATTGCTCCATTACTTCTTAAAGTGACATGTGAGTGACAGGTAAATCTAGAATCTCTCTCTTTTTTATTGCATTTGATTAGAAGTTTGCTAAAGGAGTAGCTTTACAAGCTAGAAGTTGAAAAATGGGCTCAGCATTTTTGTTTTCAAGTGGAGAGACTTTCTACCACCTGACAGCTTAAGGGTTTAATGTGTATTCATCTTGTCAACCAGCTCTAAAGGAAATACTTCTAAACACCTAAAACTGAAATGCAATGAATTTTAGAAAATACAATTTCTCTTAATAGGTCAAGTATTTTTCCCCTACTGGTGGCTTCAACATCCTGATGAAATTCAAGGTCTATATTTTCCATTTCTTACACACCTTCCAGCCAGAGCCAGTCTCCCTTTATTGTAACAAAAGGCTCTACAGAGATTATCCTTCAGTGTTATGAGTCATTTTCCCATCCACCAAAGTGAACTCAACATGGACCTATCTCTCAAGGTCTGCCTGTAAAACATAGCCACTGGATGAGGGGCTCTTGTATGGTGGATGCTTCACTCTAAGCCATTGCACTCCTTGCACAATGCACAGAATGATTGATAGACAGTGTTTGCAGGGGGAGCAAAGTAGAAGTCACGTAGATCAAAAAAGCCATATATTCTACATCAGAAATCACATGACACTGATTTTCTTCAAAATTACTAAATAAAGTTATGCACTGTTTATTTACCTGCAGATTTTCAAATGTGATTTTAAGTGAAATACAGCTTATTCATATTGAAAATATATTGAACTTAAGCAGAAATTTTGATGTCATGGCTTTTGATGTCTGTGGTTATCCACTTAGTTATTAAGAGCAAATTCTAATGGGAAATAAGCCCCTTATTACATTCTGACACTGAAAACAATAATTCTGTTCCTTCATTAAGCAGGTACCAATAAGTTATATTTCCCATCTGAAATATTTTTCCTAAGTCATCTTGTTACAAACATCTGAAATAGATCCTGGTTTATTTTAAACTTCTAGCAAATAAACACATCTGGAGAAACTTCTTTTTAACACCCTTTTTTAATCTTGTTCTACTTAGATTGCTATTAAATTTAGTGTTAAAGAATGCCATTATTATCCATTAGAGGAAAGGCACCATCTATGAATTTAGAAGAAGTCATTCAAATTTTAGAATGTGTGTATATATTGCTATCTTGCAATTCCATGACATTGTCTGTAAAGGCAGTGTGGTCATTTTGTAATAGAGTGTATCAGTATGTACTTATGGACACAAAAGTATTTCCATGTAGTACAAAAGTTCAGCTCAGTTTAGCTTGCTTTATAAGCAACAGAATTCTCATTTGCTTAAAGAAAAGTAAGGATGCTCTATAGCTATCCAGCATGGTTTTTGCTATTTATTTATTTGAAGCCAGAGTGTCACCTTTCATTTTGCTTTTCTATTATCCCCTTGGTGAACCTGCCTTGCCTTTGGATTCCTAGCATGAACCTTCTCTCTTGTGTGCATCCCCAAGGACGGCTGGGTTGTGGCTCAGCTCCAGCAGTGCTGCTCCTGGCTCCCAGCTCTGCCCCCGCAGGACCTCAGCCTTTTGGTGCCTGTCACCGGCATGCTTTGGGGAACTCTGCGTGCACACCAGCCAGCGAGCCTGCTGCACTACCACGGACATCTGGCAGGGAAAGACAGGTCTCATGACTGCTTCCAAGGCTGGCTTGGTGGAACTGGCTTTTAAACAGAGTGCTCTAGCCAGAGGACTGTTGACACAAAACCTTCCAGGTTTGCTTTAGGGCCAGGTTTGCATGTGCAGTGGAGTTTTTTAAGCAGATTTGTTCGATAAGGTTGCAGTTTGTAGGTGCATAAAGCACCTGCTCATTAACAGGTCCTGCTTTCCTTTACTTTAAAGCAGCTGGCTTGCTTGGCAGACCCATGCTGCTGGGTGGCCACATAGGCACCTGCCTCCTCCAGCGCTTTTACCTGAGCTGTCAAAACACATTGCAATCTGGTGTGCATTCAGCAGCTCTTGAACACATGCTGAATTGGCACAAAACTGCTCTGGTGTTTCCCTTCTCCGTGTGAGGTATAAAGCACCCAGTGCTGCAAAGTCAAATCCAAGCTCCTTACTCGTGCAGGGAGCTCTTCTGATCAGCTGAGGCACTACACAGAGCTCGTTGGTTCTTACTGAGCAGAGATGCTATGGGAGCAGCAGCTTGTTTCTTTTATTTTATTTATTTGCAGTTCCCCAGGAGCCTGCTCCAAAACCTGGTGAAGGCCCTCGGAGGCTCCCAGAGCTTAGGCTGAAGCAAAATAGGCAGTATCTTATTTTCTGTTCTGGGGGAATGAGTACCAAAATGCACCTTTCAGAAGGATAACAAGGAGTTGAAAAGTTGCCTTATTTCTCGTGTATGACCCTTTAAACTTTCTGTTACCGTGAAGTGTGTACAGTTCCTTAGGTAAATCTGAAGAGTTTTTTTTTTTTTTTTTTTTTTTTTTTTCTTCACTGTTTATTATAGGGCTTATGCTGTAATATATAAAGAGGCTTTGGTGGTTACTTCAGTCTGTGGCTCTGCATTGACAGGATCATAATCATTTTATTTCTTATATGGAGTTGCAGTAATAGCAGGTGTTACCAGACTTAAGGTCTCTAGAAGTACAGAAGCATTAGTAAATATACATGCAGCTCCATGCATTACATAATAGAGTTGAAACAACCTTATAAAATGAATATGTGCTATTTTCTGTGAAAACGTGCTTCCTTTTTTTTAAAAAAAAAAAAATCCTTGATATGAGTTTTATTGAAGAGTTTGAGTCCAAGAACAGTCTTTGAACACAGCTATAATTGCTTATGAATATTCTGATTATGAGGAAGGCAGCGGTAAATCATCTTGTCTTCACAGAGAAAGAGTACAGTTATGTGATGAAGACTGTGGGTGGGTAATCAGGACTGTAGAAGCTGAAATACTCTGCTTTGCCATTGACTTTCTCTCCGACTTTCATCATTCTTTATTACTTTTCTTGCTTCAGTTCTTCCAAATATGTTGATAACAGAAACAGTCAGCTTAGAGTTATACTTAATATTTGCAAAATGCTTTTAAGCTCTTAGCAGAAAAATGCAAAGATAAAATTAATTTATTAACTTGCTAATTATTAATTTTCTTCATTTTCTTGTGATTTTCTAAAATGAAAAGGAATTTTTTTTTTTCAATAGGTTCTTAGACATTTGAATGGTCTTATGCAGATGCTGACACAACAAAAAGTAATTTAGCTTTTTATTATTATTAAGTTCTGGAACCTTTCTTCTAATACCTCATTTTGATTACGATTAAACTAAGAGTCAGCTTAGTTCAATCATTTATTGCCTTCAACAGAGTGTTCAATAACATCTAATTTAGAACAGCAGAAATTTATTGGACTTTCAGTAAATTATTCAAAAAGGATTACATTCTCTGTAACCAAAGGAATTTTGTTTTCAGTCTTTGGCAATAGCCTCTTTGCTTCCCTCAATTAATATGATTGGATGTACCTTTTTTTTTTTTTTTTCAGTAGTATATTTTCAGCTGGATTTTGCAGTTCTTTTAATTATTTATAAAGTTTCAAATGGAAACACAGAACCTAAGTAGTGTTGAGAAGATAAAAAACATACATAATATCCACAGTATACACAGTGCAACTACATAGAAGTCAGGTGGAGCTTGAAATGCAATTGGGAAATACATTTTTTTTTCCCCTTTTTACTATTTCATTTTTTACATAGGTGGCATGATAGTGACAAGTTCAGGAGAGGAATGACCAAACAGCAATAACTGCTGTTTGTACCACTTGACTGGAATATTCTGACACAGAAGAATGACAAGGGAAGGCGGCCGAGCCCTGCACTGCTAACACAGCTCTGTGGCAGTGACCCCAGTGCAGAACCTGAACTCCTGGCTCCAAAGAAGCAGACACTTTTGAAATTTGGGTTCTTCATGTCTTTCCATCTTATTTTTATAATTTATAATTCTTTTTATAATCGCTAGATCGATGCAATCAGTATTGCCTTGATACATTTTCTAAGACAGGTTTTTATGCAATGCCACACAGATTAATACAGTAGCTTCCAGTCCTGAAACTATTCTGTGTTAAGATATGGAGCTTGTTTGGTATTCCTAAGAGTAAAAGGTGGAATTTGTACAAGATACTTCTCTTTGGTTTACATTGCCTACGAAGGAAACATGCCTTATGTTTTGTTTTCTAATGAAATTATCGTTTGTGATTAGCTGCTGGGTGCTTTGTGCAGGTTACCTCCTCTTAAATGCTTCTTGCCTGAATTTCACTATTAGTGCCTTAAGTGAATTGTTTATCCACTGTTGTGTGACTTTATCTCATGTTTTATCAAACACCCTGCAAAAACCTGATGAGGTACTTGCAGGTGAAGCAGTGCAAATACCCTCTGAGGATGCTGGCTGAATTTTTAAAAGCAATGCTTAAATGACAGTTTAGTCCTTAAGAGTAACAGAATACTTAGGACAAGATCCACAATACACTTCCTACGCTGAAGTAATTTTAAAACATCCTCCTAAATACATGTGACATTTTGAGAAAGGAATGTGTCTTCAGATCAAGTGTTACAGATAATAGCAGTTATGGTAAACCATGCAATGTCATTTACAGCTCCTAAAGTAAAATACTCCAGATACATTTGCCTGAGAGAGGAAGAAAAAAAAAAAAAACATTAATCATATAGGAGCTCCGTTAAGATACAGACGTAAATTATATTACAAGAGTGAAATAGATGTCAATTAACCATATTCACTGTATTTTTATGATGGATTGTTACTGACTGAATTGCGCTGGAGCAGTAATAAAACATGAAAATGACGAGATAGATTCCAAGCCCCTTTATTATGTGCTTCTTTGGTAAAAGCCACATGGTTCAGCTGACATCTGCTTGGTAACATGGACTGCAGCTTTCCTTGTACCCCAAGTTGTTTGTTGTTAATTAATGAAATAATAAAGCTGTTGCTATATTTATATTATGTCAGTGATTTGAGATTAACATGTTTAATGATTTGAAATGACCATAATGAAGGAGCTTCAGATTTTCTTCCAAAATGTAATACGCAACTTCTATGTGCAATATCACAAAGGAATAATATTTAGTACATCTTCAGTTACTGTTATCATAAGTGAGAATTTTTAACATCAAATGGTCTCAAGAAAGACTCCTGCTCCTTATTCCATATTCAGTTCCTGCTTTTTTCCTCATAAGCACATGAGTTTAGGTCACAAGTAGACACTGACTCTTAGTAAGGTTATGCTACTGGTGCATCTGTATGGCAGTCAAGTATAAGAAGACAGGTTAGTCAGCTTCAGTATGATGTATACATACAGAATGTATACACTTCTTTCAATTTATTGCTGAGATAATAAATGCTGTTTCTATTAAAGCTTTGGATCTGGAAATGATGTTTGTAGGAAAATTTACTTTTTCTTTTGTTTCACTGGTGTACACTTAGATTTCATTCTGCTGAGACTACTAAAGTCTGACAAAATCACTGGTCTCCATGTTTAAAAAATTGTATTAAAAATGTCTTGAATTTTCTCCTACGGGACAATGTGAACGACTCTGACTGTTTTGAAGAACATTTCTTGGAAATAAGTTCCATACACACTTATTTCAGTGATTGAATTAACAACAAAAACAAATTTAGATTTCAGTAGAAAAATAGGAACCATGGAAACAACAAACAATCATGGTACTGTCACCCTAATCATTCCAGACAAAAAAAAAAAAAAAAAAAAAAAGTGCTTTAGGGAGAACTTTTGAATTTCATGCTAACATAATTCATATTTAATTTCCCTCATTTGATGTGAAGAAAATCAGAGGAATTGATGCAATCTGTAAATCCAAAATTAAAACCAAATGTGTATATTGAATACAGACAAATTATTAGTTGGAGTAAATGTGTATCTCTCTAAAAGGGATATAAATAAACCCAGCACACAACCTTTTATACATAGCCAATATTATGTTGAAACTATCCCCTGCAGTCTGTTACACAGCTAAATACGTGACCAATTTGTCATTTCTCATATGTCAGGAGTTCATGGGATTTAATTCTATCAAATCAAACACAAAACTGTAGATATCTCCTAGCTTTTCTGGAGTCCAATACAGAGGAATTGTTTGTCATACTATCCAGTGGACACCCTGATGATGTTCAGCATGTGTGAAAATGAGGGAAAGTGAAGTGAGCAGTAGAGAAATGGCAGGGACAGCAACAGATCTCCGTTTTCAGTATGGATAAGTGAGGAGCTGTTCAAGCAAACCTTTGTAACCATATTGTTTTCCTGACACTGGTCAAAACTGCTAGGGAAATAGAAGTAAACACATATATAGTCAAATGAGATTGCAGCTGTTCAAAAGCCTTCTTAACTAGTCTGAATTTGTGCTTCCAAATCCTAACTTTCACAAAGACAGGAGTAATGTAGGCAAGAAATTAAATGTATTTTAAGCACCTCTTGTTCTCTCTGATGTGTTCTCCTTATCTCCGTAACAGATGCAGGCCATTAGTAGCTTCAGCCTATACCTGTGACCCAGTTTTGCGACTTGCAGCAGAGAGCAGAGTGCTCCTTGAACCACCAACTTGATGTAAAGTTCAGCAGCAAAGTAGCCACAGGGTGTGTGCTGAGTCCCCACTGAAGCCTGGCTGGGGGCTGCTCCTTCCAAGAGGTCGCCAGTTAGGCAGGAAATGAGTATCTTCTAGCCAGAAGATAAGTTCATGCTACAAATACTATGCTTTTTCCACCATGTTAAAAATATAGGGGATTATTGCAGGAGGAAGAGGATTGGGTATTTTAAGTGCTGTAACATAGGAGCAGAATATAGGACATATGGGAATGGGAGACTGTTATGCTGGGAAGAACTGGGGAGAGAAGGAGGTAGAAAAGAGACAGTCTTATGTTGATAATGCTTCTCTCTGATTGCTGTCTTGGGAAAGCTTGTCCTATGTCCTCAATCCTGAAGAGGATATTTGTTTAGTGGCAGTTCCTCTAGTCCTTCACTGTTGATATAGTGAAATTAAGCCTCTCTAAAGTATTGATTTTGAAGGTAAACATTACAGAAATACAATACCTGTAAGTGGTGACGTTGAGAGCCATTCATGTGCAGCCAGCCTGAGGCATCGCTTAAGCCTACACAAACTCATGCACCACAAGCACATTGGTATGTGCATATGTTCAGGACACCCTGGTAGTGTTCTCTGCATGCTCTCTTTTTGGGAGGTTTCCAAGAAAACAGGAACAGTGTCTCTCTGTTCAGGATTTAGGAACTTACTTTTTGGATTTCTGGAGGCTGAAATTGTGCCTAATACCCCATGCCCACATAGCCAGAATCAGCCAGTATGGGTTTATGAAAAGCACGTCCTGCCTGACTAACCTGATCTCCTTCTATGACAAGGTGACTTGCTTAGTAGATTAGGGAAAGGCTGTGGATGTTGTTTAACCTGGATTTTAGTAAAGCATTTGACATCATTTCCCACAGTATTCTCCTGGACAACCTGGCTGTTCATGACTTGGACAGATTTACTGTTGACTGTGTGAAGAATTGGCTGGATGGCTGGGCTCAAAGAGTCCCAGTAAATGGAGTTCAGTCCAGTTGGCAGCTGGTCACCAGTGGTGTTCTCCAGGGCTCAGTGCTGGGGCCAGTTTTGTTTAACATTTTTATGATCTGGATGAAGAGATCGAGTGCACCCCCAGTAAATTTGCAGGTGATACCAAGCTGGGCAGGAATGTTGATCCACTGTAGGGTAGGAAGGCAGAGAGATCTGGATAGGCCAGATCCATGGGCTGAGGCCAATCGCATGACATTCAACAAGGCTCAGTGCCAGGTCCTGTGCCTGGTTCATAACAACCCCATACAGTGGTACAGGCCTGGGGAAGAGTAGATGGAAAGTTGCCCATTAGAAAAGGATCTGGGGGTGCTGGTCAAGAGCCAGCTGAATGTGAGCCAGCAGTGTGCCCAGGTGGCCAAGAAGGCCAATGGTATCCTGGCTTGTATCAGGAATAGTGTGGCCAGCAGGACTGGGGAAGTGATTTTCCCTCTGTACTTGGCACTGATGAGGCTGCACCTCGAGTACTGTGTTCAGTTTTGGGCCCCTCACTACAAGAAGGGTGCTGACTTGCTTGAGTGTGTGCAGAGAAGAGCAACAAAGCTGGTAAAGGGACTAGGAAACAAGTGTTAAGAGGAGTGACTGAGAAAACAGATTTTATTTAGTCTGGAAAATAGAAGGCTGAGGGGAGGCCTCATCATACTCTACAACTGTCTGAAAGGACGTTGCATTGAGGAGGGGGTCAGTCTCTTTTCTCAGTTGACAAGTGATAGGACACAAAGAAAGGGTCTCAGTTTTCATCAGAGGAGACTTAGGCTGGTCATTAGGAAGAATTTCTTCATGGAGAGAGAGTGGTCAGGCATTGTAATGGGCTGCCCAGGGAAGTAGTGGAGGTTTTTGAGAGATGTATGGACATGACTCTAAGGGATGTGGTTTAGTGACAGGATTCATGCAAGTCCTGCAGAGTGATCTTGAAGGTTGTTTCCAACCTAGATGATTCTGTGATTTTGTGATTCCCAGAAAGATGCTTCTGGAGCAGTCCTTAGAAATTAACCTGGCTTTCTTCACTTCTCTCTGGAGCGTTTTGTGATAGGGTTTCCCAGTGAGGAGAACCTTTAACCATGTGTTTTCTCTTCAAGTTCTTTGTACAGAGTGATCCTTTTTTCACTACAGGCGTTTTCATTCTGAAATACTATGATCAGCAAGTTGATCCCCATCGCTCTGAAAAGTATTATTACTTATTCACTGATTACAAATTATTCATAATTCATTACTTATTATTTAACCTTCAAAAGCAAGCAGGTCACATGGCAATAGGACATTATGCATATGACTTATTTACAAAAGCTGGTAAGTAAAAAATAACATGCAAGTTCCCCCCAAGTTTGTTAGCTCCAAGCAGAAAAGATTTACTCTGTTTTCAGGCTCTCTGTTTTATACCTCGTCAAGCTGACAGCTTTTGCTGTCATTCCCCTGGAAGCCCTGAACTATTTACTCTGCTTCTGGCTCCTCCAATTTTTAGTTTCCCCAAGCTCCAAAAGATTCAGTATTCACTCATCTCACTGTCCTTTGCCTTAGTGGTTATGTCATGAGCTAGAGTAGTTCCTGTGTAGCTGTTGGACTGGTATTTATTATTTGCTTGGGTGCTCCTAAGTAACTTCCTTTCTTTACTTTCTGCAGCTCAAAACCTGTAAGATTTAATTTCCATAGCAATTTGCGTTGATTGTAAACAAACAAAAGTCAGCACCGTAGAAAAAAATAAGAAAATACATAGTGTGTATTCGTAACCATGCAGTGTTTCCTTGTTCAGCTAGGCGTTATAGTCTGCCTGAAGAGAAATTAAATTTGAATTCGTCCACAAAGGTATTGTTAACTAAGTAATAAATAAATAAATAAACAAGCACTTCAGCAATGTAGATAAGAGGAACGTCTTTTACCAAAACAGTCAGGTGAATGGCAGCAAGACAAGACTCCTCAGCTCCAGCAGTGGTTTGCTGAGATTGTTAAATAGCTGTGTGCCAGTCATATTGGAAAATCTGCTTTAAAGAAGATTTTAAAAGATCAATAAATGGGGGAACTGAAATGGAATGTCAGCGAAAAGCTGAGAAGCAAGGAGATTGCTGCAAGTAGGTGGGGTGCTCTTTGTCAATCTCAAAGAGGAAAAAAATCAAACCTTTCTCAGCTGTGAGGGAAGTTAAACTGATATATGTCTATATCATTTTGTTTGTACATTCCTCATTTAACATACAGAGATCATTAAATTTCACCAAGTTATTCTTGCATTGATCTAAAACACTTTAAATAAGGATCAAGTGCCTATGTGAATGATGCATAAGACATCAAGTGATAGAGCATCTGTTGCTTCTTTCAGTGGTTTTCCTAGTGCATGACTATACTCCATGACAATGTATGCCTTTTTGCTTGTTTCCAGACACATTTCAGCTTCAGGCCACTAACTCCTGTGCTCTTAATTGACAGAAGTAGCACATATGCACTAAATAAATCATAGGGCAGTTTTCTTTTAAGTGAAGTAGATGAAATACAGTTTGAAAAAAAAAAAAAAAAAAAAGCTTTCTATTCTGCAGCTACCCTTAATCGTCAATTTCTCTTACAACAACTTTTCTACTAGAATTGGATGCATTTGTTTATTTTAAGTTCTCCAAATTTTAATTGCATAGATAAAATTGCTTCCTCACTGAACACGTGTATACACATCCCTTGCTTGTATGATTCATTAGTCTTATAACACCTTTATGCAAGAATTGCTCTGGGAGCATCTGTTAGTCCACTTGAACCACACGTCTTCATGTTCACTGCTTTCCAGGGTAAGTACCAGTCCAATAAATAAAGACCACCTTTAAAATAATTTGTCATGCACATCCTGATACTAGAGCACTCTGGACTGAACACTCCCCCTGATGAGTTCCACAGACGTCTGTGAGATTTTCTGTGGGGTCAGAGATTTCCCTTTCTGCAGCTGAGTACTCTAGGAAACTGTATCCATGTGCCCATTTCTGTTACTTTGCATGCAATCTGCCATATACTCCTTTTACTTCTCTACTGTAAAACTCATCTGGTGACACTATAAGGAAAAAAAAATGCACGACTACTGCCAACATTTTTGTTAATTTTGCATTGTCAGTTGTCGATGATTGCTAAGAAAATGTTATGTGCAGCCTGATTTTCATTGCCTCCTAGCTCTGTGCTTAAGGCAAAGAAAATATGTCAGTAAATTTTTGAACAGCAAAGCTGTATTGTGACTGACAATTAACCTAATTCTTTGAGATACGGTGGTATCAGTAAGTAATGTCCGTTCAAGAGAAGTTCACTTTATTTTGATTGCAGAGCTAATTTGGTTAAATCAAAGAGTGATGGCTGCTATCAATATGGCATGTGCCATATTTTACTTTTGAGTTCCATGGTCCAAAATTACAGATAACTGATTTTCTGTGGTATGGTCATATCTGAAGACAACGATGTAGAAGCATGAACACAAGGACAAATCAGTGGGTCATCCACCTCAGATGCATCCACCAGAATCTATTCCCAAATGCCTCTTCACTTGCAGAGGAAGCTCCCAGGGCAACACCATGGGCAAATATTGGATCCAGAGGCTCCAGCCAGCCATTTTAACAGGCTAGCTGTGGTCTTCCACTATTTCTGTAGGTTTTGGCAAGCTTGTCCCTGCCCTCTGCTTAGTCTGCTCTCAATATCTACCACAACATCTCTCCCAAGTACTCCCATCCTGGTCATCTCCCCCACATATTTTTTTCTCTCTGTCTTATCTCTTCATTTGAGCTGTCCCTTTCTTATTCCCCTTTCTCCCTCCTTGCCCCTTCTCAGCCTCTTGTTCTCTTTCCACTGCAAAAATTAATATTTGTTGTTACCACATTGTTCACACTCTCCATTTTTTTTTTGTATCACTTTCCTTTCCAGTGCCTGTATTGTTTATTTAGTCTATAAACTCTTCAGGATAGCTATAGTCTTATACTGTATATCTCTGCACACTGCATAATCCCACAAGGCTCATCTTTTGTGTGGTTTTAGGCACTACTGTAGTAAACATGATTAATAATACTAACACCTATCATAATATGCTGAGTTTACAACTATACTATAAAGGAAAATGACTTCTTTACCCACCTACTGCTTGTAATTTGTATTTTATCTACTCTAACTATATATATATATATGTCTTCTTCTATAAAATAGTTTAATAACCTAAACTTTTCTAGACTGTACTTTTAACACTGATGTATTTCATTGGTTTTTAAAGCCAGGAAAGTCCAGCTAGTCTGATCTCATTGACGTTTATCAGATTGCCTCTGAATCAGGTAGAATCACTTCACTGATAGTAAGAATGTTGTTTAATTATTAGTATTACCATAGTGCCCAGGAGCTTTTTTGCACAAGGCGCAATAAAAATACTAAATAAAGAAAGAAGAAATAAAAAGCTAAACTGTCCCACGGGCTTATAAGAGAGCACAGGGAAACAATGAAAAACTATGCACTATGCCCACACCAGATGCACAATCTATACATTGTTTGGTTATTTTGTATGTCATTTTAACAGAGGAAAACTTCAAGGAGGGATTTGGATAGGCAGGGGCATTTTAGTTTATTTATTTTATATAATGCTCCAGGTGTTGAAGAGAATTCATCTTCCAGGGCACCAGGCTGGCTCCAGAAACCTTAAAAATTTTAATGTTGTCTAGAAAAAATGTTTCCCATTCCTTCCCAGAGCTGTGGGTTCACACAGACCCAGTATCTAGAGCATCTTTGTGCTCTAAATTACTCTGAAATTGGGTCTGGCATAAACCCAACCCAAAACTGAGGGATCTAGTTTGGCTCGCTTTGAAGATACTTCAGCAGCTGCATTTACCATTTGTTGTGGAAAAAAAAAAAAAAAAAAAAAAAAGAAGCAGGATCCATGCACATGCATTAATATTTTCAATGCTATTTAAACTGTTTTACCCACATTTCTGTACCTCTGTGAATGTGACAGAATTGAATGGGTTTTGGTGACCTATGCTCTGTTAACAATTCTTGTTGTGTCTGTTCCCCACATGAGTAGTCCTCTCATCATGATAGCCTCAGTCATTCATCAGTTGCACTTCTGGTCTTTTGTTGTTGTGAAAATAACACAGTTGTGGTTTTCTGGGGCAAGCCTTTACATAATTTATATTACTTTAATCTCTTTTTAGAAGACTAGCAAAAAGTTTGAGCTTAATGTTGCCATAATGAAATCACTGAAATGAATATTTACCAAAATCCCATCTTTAGACCATTGCATAACAAAGCAAAAGATGGACAGTACCTTACAAGTGTTTGTTAGTATTAAAAACTCTAAAAGCTTGAGAAAAGCCTATGCAGAATACTATGTATACAGGTGTATAAATTGTTTACGCTACCCATACAATACTACTCAGAATACTAGTACAAAGGATTGTTCATGGAGTTGGTTAGGTACAATTAAAATCATATCTTCTCAAAGAGAAATACTGATTCTAATCTAAAAGAAGATTTATCTACAGCAGCAATGTAATTTTGACAGAAGCTTGAGAATTAATGCAATAAAAATCTGTTTTTCCCACTGATTATCAGCTGGCCAACCAGACTGGTTGCAAAGCCATTAGTGCTGCACACTTGTGAAACACCGGTGTGCTTGTCCAAACTGAATTCAAAATCTAGACTTCTGAAGTTCTTCTGTAAATGATAAAAACAAGACTACATGGTGGTTTTCAGACTGACAACATAGAGTGCAGAGTATGCAGGTAATTACAGACAACCGATGAACGCCTGGCTCACTAGCTGAAATAGATAATATTTGAATAATGAATTAACAAGTAAAGAAATGAGCCCATGCAGTCCTCATACTTTTGTAAACGTGTTGTAAACTCTTGTCTCTTTCCAAATTCTGTTTTATTCCCAAATACTTAAATTTTGCTATTTAAATTTGCAATTAAATTTTGCTATTTTGTAGGATTCTCAACTTTGAAATGAATGGACACTTTAAAGCTTATAGTTAACTTCATAACTTCTCTGTTATTCTTGTATCATTGTATTTATTTTATTTTTTTTTAATTTTATTATTTATTTATTAAAATAACAGGAAGAGAAGTTACAGTTTTGTTCCAAAACTACATGAAAGCAATGTTATTCATAAAATGTCATTTTTAAGTCCCTTGGTCTGACCTGGGGACTTCAGTTGTCATCTATGGCTAATACATTTCAACAGATAAATGTAGGTAGCCAGATGAATAGTAGGTATACCGAAGTTATTTGCATCATGATTCTTCCAACACACCCTTAGCCAGGAATTGAAGTCCCCAGAGTTCTCTAGGGTCAAAGTTAGGCCATCTTGCCTTGTGTAGTGGACATCCTAGGGAGAGGAGAGAGGTGCTGCAGGAATGGATGGTTCATCCATCAGTGGGTGGTGCTTGAGGCAGGGGAGGAGAATAACTCCAGATGAAGGTTTTGTCTGTGAGGCATTTGCTTCTGAGACTGAAGGCCAGATATTGTCACTGGTTTCCTGTTAATGAATATGTATGTTCTAGTCTATTTGCATTTGCTTAAATACATTACCTCTACAATTTCAGCTAGGAAGAATTATCTTGCCACTCTGAAGCTATGGTTTTGGTGTTGTATTGTGCAGTTAAACTACCATAACATTATTTATAAACTTCTGTGGATTTAGCTGTTTTCTTCCAGTCTGCAAAGCTGAAGAGCCTGATTCTAATTACAGAGGTAAGGCACCTGAAGTGTAGATGCAAAGGCTTTCTACAAGTAATGCAGGTGGTTACTGCCTTATGAAAAGCAACCAGTGTGTCTTCAGTCTTGGTGTGGTGCTTTAATCATTGGGGAAACAATATGCTTTATAATGTTAATTACCTAAACCCCTCATCCTGTAAGTATGCAAATATATCCCATGCTTAACTTTGAGAAGTTTACAGCTTCACAACCTGTTGTTGTACGTAGTTGTATTTAAATGTTGCAGATAATTGAAGTATTCTTTTATTGGTTTTGACCATGCTGATTACCATTATTAACTGCCAAGACATATTAAGGATAAAAAACGGTTTCTGTTCTAACCTCTGAAATAGAAACAGCATGAAACACCTGTGAAAAGATACAAACATTGGTGGTATGGATTACTTTAACAGCAGGGAATAATGTCCATATTGTCCTGAAAATAAACCCCGAGAAGGCAAAAAATAAGGAATACTGGGA
Organism: Oxyura jamaicensis; assembly: GCF_011077185.1. NCBI lineage: Eukaryota > Metazoa > Chordata > Aves > Anseriformes > Anatidae > Oxyura > Oxyura jamaicensis. The sequence continues at coordinate 38,457,229 of NC_048895.1, read as the reverse complement.
GAAGACTAGGGAAATAGATAGTTTAGATAGTTTCATTGATAGTTTTATTTAATCAAGGTGGCCAACACTTTGTTCTTAGAAGTGTGGTGGGACTGAGATGGAGAAAGCACTCAGAGTTGTTTTCCATTACATGAATGCAGGAAAAATTGTTTGCTATCTTATGGAAATGTTCAAAAAATGAAAAATGTTGTGAGCTGAAATGTGAGATGCTCACATCCTCTCATTCCTGCCTTTTGCTATCATTAAAGTCTCTGTGAGTCTAACACTTGCAAAGTTATCACCAATCACACCAAATGCCAGCTGTGGGAGAAGGAGATTATGGAGCATGACAGACGCAGCTGCAGTGCTCATGTACCTTAACTGATCACACCCATGACGAAGACGTTGTTTCTTGTAGCATTTGCTGGATTAAAATTGTTTAGGAGATCACTGAAAAATGCTAATTATCATGTAGAGATAATGAGATCTCTGATTATTCAGTAGTTTTGGGGTGACATTCATTGTTAAAGAGAGGATAAAATTAACATGAAAGACTTCACAGGCACTGTACAATTACCTTAAGAAAGAGGGAGTGGTCATGATAGGCATCCTTCCCCTTATGTAAAAAAGTAATTTGGGAGCTCAGCTTTTACAATGCATAGACCATCGTATTCTTTTACAGTTGGTGTGCTTAATACTACATTTTGTGTGTTTTCTCAAGAGAGTAAAAGTACCTTTCTGCCAGATGGCCATAGTAGCAGGTCAATTTTGAACTAAATATGCCTTCCTTTAATGAAAGTGTCATAGCCGTCTCACTGATTAGACCGCTGATCCATTATTTGATAGCCTTTTCCGTTGCAGCTGTTTTATACTCTGTAGGAAGACAATATTCTCTTACCCTAGTAGTTGTGTCATAAAAATATGTCTCTGGCATATTGCTAACTTCCACCTGTCCAGGTACGCTGGTAAGGGCTTCTGAAAAAAAAGGTTTGCTGGCGGTGCTCTTGCGACCTTTTGACTAGCTGTGTATGGAATTGCTTTATGAGTCTCTTTGCCTCTCTCAGCAGCAGTATCGTGGTTATAAGAAGTGTTCTGAATGTCTGCAAGTGTTGGCAGAAAGGTATTTCAGCAAAATGAAAAGATGTATTCTGTTCAAAGCCTTAACTTGGATGTGCACCTTCTGAAGGGTGACTGATTTGCCTTTATTGATGGAAGAGGAATGCAAGATCACACCCAGACTGCAAAATTAAAGTGAAATATTGGCATGCTGGAAGAAATCACTGCCACCAACGCTTAAGAACTCGCACTCTATTTAGCTTGGTTTGGACCTGGAAACCATTCTCCCTGGTAGACATTAAGCAGTGTTTCAGTATGCCATGCTATCTGAAATGACAGCTCAATTAACATTTACTTTCTAATGTGTGTTTTCTGAAAGACCTTTAGGACCAAATTCTGTCCCACACACTGGTCCTGATTTAAGGGATCATTAGAATTTGCCTGAACACCTCCTTCTGTTATTCTCTTAGCTGGGAAAAGGTTAAGAGGCATTTGTTGGCTCAGTGAGGCAGATGACTCATAACGTCTAGATATAAGAGGGGGAAGTGGCTGCCTGAAAAGATAGAATCTAGGGTGTGGGCTCAGAAGTCCCAAAGTAGTCGTCGTAGCAACAGCCTCAATAAAATGAAACAGCATCAACAGAAGTTTCAAGCTGAAGTTTATCTTATTTTCTTTGTTAATAAAGCCAAATCCCTAAAAGGGACTGGAATAGGATTTTATGTAATGTGTGGACACTTTGGAGAGCAAGTGACTAAGGCACCTATTCACAGGAGCACCAAAGATGTATGCCAGGCTAGCAGAGCAAGATCTGAATACTGAGCTATGTGATTAAACCAGTAAACTTGCATAACCTGTCTTATACGTTAACCTGTCTTATATGTTAATTGTTTTGTTTATAATTCACAAAAATGCTTTGTTGAAATTTCTTTTTTATCCTGTATTAACTAACACCTGTGTTCTCTACCTTGGCCACACTGAAGCAGGTACTTAGCATGTAGCATGCATAGAAACAGAAACAGACCTTTGGAATTTTTTTGTATGGGCTATGAAAAAAATGAATTTGAAGTGAACACACAAGAAAAATAAGAGAAAAGTAAACTGAAATCATTTAGCTGAGTTTTTCCTCTGCCATTCTGATTTCCAACATGGAAAAATGTCTTCATGTATACCATAAAAATAATCTCTTATATGATTATCTCCATGCCTCTACTAAATTCAATTTACCTTTATTTAAAAGCTTCTAGCTGCTGAGCAGACTTTTCTTTGTTTCTGAATTCAAATCGTCTCCTCTGTCTGCAGTCCACATCAGTTGATTTTTTTGTGTGTGTGTTCCATCATAACACTTTTGATGAGATTCTGATTCTGATTATCTTCAGAAGACCAAGCCTAACAGTGTGCCTCCTTTTATAAAGTTAATGTGTTCCTGCAATCTCATCTTTTCAAGAGACGCTGGCTTCTTTTATGTTCAAATGATTATGTTTTCCTGACCACAGCTGAAATGCATGTCTGTGTTTAGGGACTGCCGTCTTTGCTATAGATGTATTTTTATTTTACTAACAACCTTGGAATTGTAGTAACATTGTAGTAACAGGAATTGCTTCTAATCCATTGTATTTTTAGTGCATTGCTTCATATGGTTGCTTTGAAATGAAGGCACATGTAAATCTTCTGCATAATCTTCAGTGGCGTATAAATTAATGTTATAACTTAGGTATTAAAGGTTAAGTAGAGTGCAAGAAACTGCAAGGGGGGGGACAAAGCTGTCACTGGGCTTATGTTGTGCAGTTTTAGGGACAGAAGCAAAAGGAGCTTGTTCTGCAAGCTCTTCCACTTTGTAGCAGTTCCTGCCCAGAAGAATATGGATGCAGGATCTCTGGGCTCTGTATCAGTGTAAATGTTAGTGAGAAGATAACAACAGTAGATGTGTAGCCAGAGTTTATTGTATTCCACTATCGCTATTTGTCTCATCGTTTACAGAATGTTGGAATTGGAATTTATTCTGAAGAACAAGGAGAGAGAGAAACCATGGCTTGAATTCAGCTGAGGTTTACCAAGAGACTTATGGTACTTTCAATGGAGATACAGCTCTAGCCTATAACCTGCTATCATCCCAATTATTATTAGTCCCTCTTCTTTCATACCCCATGTAAACTATTTATTTCATTAAACAATCTAGCCCATCTCCTTGGGTAACTATGCCCAGTTAATATTCATTTATATCTGAATATGTCAATGGAGTTTCTGCAACCTGTTTTCACTTTTAATTCAATGAGATTTTACGTTAAACCTTGCATTGTTGTAGCTTCTGATGTCTTCAGTGTTTACATTCGCAAATTCAATCTGCTAGACTAATCCAACACTGTCATTCTTTAGTCTTTTTTTTTCAGAACTGATACCTTTTTCTTCTTCAAGAAATAACTCAAATTGCCCTCAGCTGAGTAGTTCTAATTACAAAATAAGAACAACATTTTATATAACCTTCTCTTTTCCCAAAAAATGATGGAAATTTACACCTAAGCAATCAGTTCATTGTGTAATTCCTGCTTAATGTTGCCCTTGTAAGTGTCACAAATCAGTGGCGAACAGGTGCGGTTGCTAAAAAGTCACGCTCATACCTTTGATCTCTATTGAACACAGAACTGTTTTTCTAACATTTTCTGAGTGCTTGAAAGTCCTAGGGTTGAAGTCAGAACGTGCTCATTAGTTCTGTAAAGACTGAACTTCCTAAGTGCCAGAGTCCTCTCTTAGTTGGGCTCCTTTCACTAACGTGAAACAAAGTAACATAAGTTGTCTTTGATTTATACCAGAATGGGAATTAAACCTATGATGCAGTATGCTCTTAAGTAGAAAATTGGATATTTCAATGCTATTTTTCACTATCATCTCTACATACTTAATGCTGTGGTATTTTCACAGCATGTTAATGCCACATGTAACTATGTAGACACGAGATATCTTTATTACATGCATTTACCACATTTTAGGTCCTCAGGTGAACCCTTTTATGCCTTACCTCTGCCCTCTACACTGTATTCAGTTAAAAGCACAGCAAATATACTCTCATCATTTCCTGCAATTGTGCTGGACAGGAGTTTCTTCCCTGAAAACAATTAGTTTATTCCATTAAAAAATCAACATGTCTGCTAAACTTTGCTGCCTCTAAACCTCCTTGTCCAATCCCTTGCCTCTTAAGCACTATACTTTTCCTACACAAAGACTAACTACATACTTATCCTGTATATCTGGTACAAAACCTCCTGCCAGGGAGTCTTTCTCTTGCTGTGCACGTTGCACCGTACTGAGAAGAGACATTCAGCACCATGTATCTTCCATTTCACTCCACTATGACCATCCTGAGGACTCGTGGAGGTACATCCTCCCACAAAGAGTGATGTCTCCCTCTAATCACTGCCACAGCCCACTCAGCAGCTCGGCCATGCCTATACACCATTAATTACAACTCTACCGTGCAGCTCACATGGTTGGCTTGCTTGCTGATAATCTGTCTGCATCAGTCTGCCTGATGTCTGCTTGGGAGAGAAAGCTGAATGGACAGTAAGCTGAGTGCTAAAAGGTCAGGCAGCGTTCATCTTTGGTAAATAACATATTATGTCACCTTTTTTTTCGTATGTGTCCTAATAAATAAAGGATTTTGTAAGAGATAGTGAGCATTTAGAGAACTGTAGTTGTCCTGCTGATTTGCTTTTGAGACAATAACAGTTGAGTAGCTGATAATGTCTGTAACCAGTAAACTTAGCTCTTGGACAGGCAGTAGGAATGGAATGGAAGTTCTTATCATTGGTATTTGGTTTGTACGTGTTTTTATCACAGGCACCTCTGGAAGGACACATCTTTCCTTGGTTCCAGTGCTTGGCATGCACCAACAGGTGGATAGTGTTAAGCTGCTTGGACTCTCACATCATTTCACATGTTCACATCTCTCACAGGTTTAGAGTTGTTCTTAACAAGTCACTCCATTTCCTCTAGCAAATGATCTCTGTTCAGATACTTAATTTTGAGATTAACTGTGGAGACTTCACAGGTTCGTTTTAAAATTCAGGTCACCTAGCTCCAGAAATAACTCAGATAATAGAGGGAAGTCGTGGCCTTACACGTTAACCTTATCCAGTCTTTGCACATACATGAGGGGAAGAAAATGACTTTCATCTGCATGTTAATAGCACCACAGCTTCCTGGATCCTACAGTTATCTAGGCTTAGACATAAAGACAGAGGCAGAAAACCATTACCTCTGGAACATTTATTTAGCAGTTTACTATTTCCTGAATATGCTTGTCACTATTACAGAAAGTGTCAGCAGGATGCTTTGCAAAAACTGAGAAGGTGCTGACAAGAAGAGAATATGTAAGAAGAGTCATGCTGTCATTTCCAGGTGTGCATTAAAGTAGGCATTAATATCTGCAGTCTTCTAGACAAGTACTATCTTCTGGGTGATTTATCTGCCTGAAGTGACACCAAAATTTAGTGTCTTTGCTGTGCTCCTTTCCAATGGATGCCAAATCTGAATGTGTATTTTGGAGCAATTTGTAGTAGTAGGTAGAACTGATAAGTGTTGTTGTTGTTGTTTTAAATAAGGATTACAAATATTCGTTGCAGTAGAGTTAGTGTTCCATATATTAAAAGTTATGTTGAAAAAGATGTGTGAGTTTTTTCTACCTGAGTTCTGTCACTGTGGTGCAGCATCGGGAAAATACCCACGGAGAAGCCGTGTTCAGACATAGGCACTGAGCTAACCCAAGTGAATTCTTGGAGATTTTAGGAGAAAAACTTGGCAGGCAGAAGACTTTGAGGTGGGGCAGCTTTTATACCCATTAGAGCCAAGGGCTGTGTTACATTACACTTCAGAGTGAGATTTTTGTGTGTGGTGTTTGTTTTTTATTTCCAACACAACCTATTTGAACTTGTTTGTTATAATGAAAGTAAACAGAATAAAGCATTTATTATGTAAATGTTATAAATAACATTATTTATATAATAAGACATCAAAGAAGGAAACTTGCTGGCTAAAAGAATGTTGCTGAGTGAGACTGCAAATTTAGTCTTCAAGGAAAAACAAATACTGTCACCATACTGTCCTGGAAAATCTGAGACTTTAAGTTGCTGCAGACAGTCATTCACTAAAGAAGTAGTGGAAAAGTGCATAATTATTGTTATCCAGGCCACAAATAATCTTTGGAGTCTGTGTATCTTACCTTTATCCCTTTTTGTCCCATCATCTCAGCAGTCTGGCTATTGCTACCGAAGTGCTACTGTTGCTGACGAAGGAGTTTAAAACTACGCAGTGGAAATAGTCTGCTCCTGCCAGAGATGTGCTTGCATAGGTTTTCCTAATCAATTATCATTATGATGTTTCCTCAGTCGATAGGAACTGAACTCCTCTGAGAGCTCTAATGAGATTGGCTAAAGATGCAATGAAAATAACACCCAGAGGGACTGCAAGGGATAACAATTGCAATTACACAAGGGACTATTTCTGCTTTTAAGCAACACAGGGATGAATCAATTCAGTGAAACATGGAAAGAAATAAAAGAAAAAAAAAAAAAAAACAGCTTCAGGCTCACATCTAGTGTTTTTCTTGTCTGTGCACTACAGAAAAATGTCATCCAAAGGCACAGCCTTGCACAGTAGTGTGCAGCCTGCAAGAGCATCCAAGTCCAGCGTGCTAGGTGTTGCAGATTTACTGCAACACAGCCTAAGCACGCCAAAACTAGGGGCAATGCACAATAGCTGTCCTCACTTTGGTTGTTTTAGTGAAACCTTATCAATTTGGTGAGCATACAGAGCAGACTGTAGTGCAAGGGCAGAAGAAGTCATCCTTCATGTCCTGTGAAGATGTCCTTCTCCTGCCGTGGAATGCAGAGGGTTTTAAGATTGCAGGTAGTGCAATATTTGTTAAGAAGTAACTCCTTGCTTCTGCACTTAAATGGAGTTGAGGGCTACAGTCATTTAAGTGTTCCAAGCAGTCTTGGCAACAGCAATAACATCAAAAAACAGTGCCTCGCCGTTCCTTATTTGTGGTTGCCTCAGGTTGTCTTGCTTCATTGCAGCGACTTGGAATACTCTGGATGTTTTATGCCCCTCACGCACGTGAATCAGGACATGCTGCCTTGTGTACGCTCATGGAAAGAATGCGCTTGAGATTGCAGTTGTGATTGTGCTGCAACTCCGCGTAGAGCTGTTAAAGTCAGACCCTTCTTAATGGCTGATTTTCCACTTGTGTGATGTCAGTGGTATTGCCGCTGTGAGTGCCTATTTTGGTAACCAGCACAGTAAGGGAGCTCCTGACTCCTCTCAAGGTTTTACAGTTCAATTCTGCACAGGATCCTGTGCTGAAGGGAAAGCAGCAAACAAGTCAAATAGGCTGCAGACATGCTGAGGAGAGAACATACAGAGTGCTCAGTGTGCTCATTTCTATCTATATTTCAGTAATATTTTGCTTAGAATAATTTAAAAGCAGATTACAGTGGAATATCAGTCTTGTCTCAGCCAACCAGGGCAGTTAGAGGGAGGCTGGAATCACTGGGAGACAGGCAGGGGAAGCAACACTGCTGGTGTTTGCCAGGGCTCACTTGAGGAGTTCTGCCAGAGCTGTGGGCATGACCCCACAGTCCATCTCCACCCACCACTCACTAGCACAATGCAAAGGCCAGGCAGAACAGTTCAGGGAAAAGGCAGCCTAAGCACCACGACTGGTGCCATAGTCTTTGCTCTTGCTCTGTTGCTAATGGTGAGGCTTCCAATTTGTCCTAATATTTTCTGCATTCACAATTAGCATTTTTTCTCTCCTTCGCTCCCCATGGGACAATTTGACAAGAGGAAACTTACTTGAATAAAAACAACAACAACAAAATCTCTTTTGGAACCATACTGAGAATTAGGTGAAAATTATGTATACTCATTTGCATCTAAGAAAGGGGCATGACCCTGACATTAAGACTCCAACAAGGTGCAGTGGCCATCAGTGAAGTCTTGTTTTAATTCTCCTGAAAAGTTAACTCTCCATACAGTAAAAATTATGAGGGATCTGTCCAAGAGGATCAAAAATACAATGTATAATGTCATAAAAATGTTATGCTAGAAAAAATACATTTTTAGACCACTTAAGCAGTCAAATGCAATTAGTTGCATTTTTATAAAATTCACCCTCAGGATCTCTGCTCAGTATGTTGTAGACATAGCCTCTCCTCTGAGACCTCTGCAGTCCACCCAGAGCTTTTATTTCAAAGGATTTTGGACTGAGGTTATGAGTGGCTGAGGACTGGGATAGTTACACTGTACCAATAGGATAATAGGATAAAAACATTCCACTCAGGAATCACTTTTGGCTACCTTAAGCTTATCACTTATGCTCCATTTGAGAAAGGGGGTGGTGAGTCTTACCACTTGGTTTACACATCAGTGAACCTTAATGACAGTGTCAGTTGTAGCTGTTGTATTCCTGTGAGGACAGCTCCATGCACTCATTGCTCCATATACTCCATACACTCAGGCAAGCTGGCCATGACATGGACATCCCAGACAAAGGAGCTGAGGCCAAGGAGGGAACAGCAGGAGGGAACAGGTTTGGGGGACCATGTAAGAGGGCCATACATTGCATGGGATTTAGCCAAGTAAAATAATCACATACTAAAAGCTCAATTATGGTTTTGCAAAAAGTCACAAGGAAAGAGCAGTGCTGTTACTCTGCAAGCAGACAAAGAGATTGTTCTTATGTGAGCCACAAGAGGCATGTATGTGCAATGGGAAGGAGAATTATTTTTCTGGCCCAAAGTAATTTCAGATCTCAGTCCTGCATGTTTCATGTAGCAGAGGCTAGAATCAGAGGCGTCATATGAACTGCATCTCATTTTCCCCTAACAGAGCTCCTTGTTGGTAAGGTCCTTCTGAAGGAAGCCTCGGGTGGGTCAGTAGGATGATTGGTGAGCTGAATATGTGCAGTAACCACTGTAAAGCATTAGCACTGACAAATACAGGCACAGTAAGTATAGATACATTATTGTTAGGGCTGTTTCTTAACCTAAATAATATTAACTTAAAGTAGGTAATAGCAGAAGCAGTGTTGTGCACTGTGGTAGGCTTGCAAAATACAAGATTCTGGAAATCTGCCAAGCACTTTGCTGTAAAAAATGTAGTGTGGACAATAGAGAGGAAAGCTTATTGAACACTGATTCAACAACTAATGGCATATTTTAAAGATGCAGTTCATACCTATACTTTCCCAGAGGAGACACAAAGTATCACTCAGGATACTTGAGATGTTTGAGCATTCATTGGTTGAGTTAAGACAACAAAAATGACAAAGCCAAGGATTCTTGCAATAATTTGAAGGGATTTTCTCTATTCTCTGATGTAAATGATATTCATAACACGTAACTAATGTTCTGTTCTAGGTTCATTTTTGTATTGTTTTAGTTTTCCATATAGTATTTCCATGCCCTAGGTTCAAATATTTGTTGAAATTTAACATTTATGTACAATTCTAGCTAGATTGGTGACTCGGTATTAAAAATGAGTTCCTTTCCTTTGAACTCAGACTGAGTTTAATTTGCATTCAACCCATGAATGTGTTGGCTTAGTGTGTAGTGAGGTAAAACAAGCAGGCTCAAAGCAAAGCTATTTCTAAGAGAACCCTGGAGAGATGATAATATGCTAGGACAGAAGAGGAAAAGATACAGAAAAAAAAGCAATAAGAACCAATGCCATTTTAAAGAAAAGAACCCCCAGTCAATGGACTGGTTAATCCTCCAGTAAGTGTGATAGGGAAATATACCCCTACAGAAAGTCTGTCTTTGCTATGTGAAAAACTGCTATGCCAGCTTCGTGCTTCAGAGCCTCGCCTAACAGAAGGATATTGCAAAACCTCACCTCACAGTGGACAAGGACTAAAGATGTGTTTGGCCCATTTGCAATTTTAAAGTGCTCTGTGATGAAAGACAAGCTCATTTTTACTTGGGGTGAATAAACACATTAATGTCACGATTAATTCAATACAAAGTTTAGTTGGTCGCTTTTGTAATAATGGAATGATGGTCATATTTTAGAAAACAGTAAAATTCACAGGAAATTGTTTTTCCCTGGAAATTGCAAATGTTCAGGACTAGAAAAACAAATGTAATATTACATTAATTGCTATGCATCTTAGACAAATGAAGACTGGTGAAATAACAAATCTGTTACATTAGCGGAAGAATATATCAAACTTACAACATCTTTTTATTAATGAAAAACAATTACAATCCAATAATTAGATTTTTGGAGTGTGTTTGATATTTCCCAGTAAAAAACTACGTTAACATCTCCTTAGAGAGAGGAGGAAATGGGAGCATCTCATTTAATCACAAAGCCACAGGAATTTGACCAATCAGAAATTGACCATTTCCTCAGCATTTTAAAACCTTAGCCATAATTTTAACAAATAAAAAATATTCTATTATTAGAGAGAGCAATTTCATTAGAAGTATGCCTATGAAGTCACTGAATTCCCTTATTTTATCTTTAAATATTTTTATCTTGCTCACATTTTTCCAGAGAAGGCACAATGTGGTACATTTTATTTTTTTAATTATCTACCTGGTCTGTTTTGCACATTTCAGATTTTCAGCAGTATATTAATTTACACTAGGAAAAAAAAAATAAAAAGTCATGTAGACAGAGGAGAGAGGAAGTGATTCATTGCCCTTGAAAAGGTCTGTTGTAAACAATGGTAGATATTTTTTTCTGTATTATTTTAACAGCTTTGAAATGTGTCACATTATATAATTACTTAATGATTGTTTTCATCTTTATCAGTACTAAGCTTTTAGTGTGCTTGACTTCAGTAAAGCCTCTGTTTATTGTTTTGTGAAAAAAAATAAAATAAACTGTATGGTCTCAAAATCCAACAAAAACAACTTTTAAGAAAAGGAGACTTATCCTCTCTGTGAAATGCTCAGTTTGGTTTCATGGAGGAAGCTGTGAGGATGTGGAGTTTTTCGTATTGTCGACGAGGTACTCCAAATGTGACAGCTGAGTAATGAGCAAGAATTTCAAATGGGAACTGCTCCTATTAACTTCAAAAGGAGTTTACTTGATCTTAAGATTAGCAAAATTGAAGCTCATTTTATTTTTATTGCATATTTATAAAGAAAGTAGCTTCCTGCCAGCAGCACACCGCTGTTCTAGGTATATTAGTTTCACTTTTGTCTTGTTTGAACTATCTTAAAAACATTTTTCCTACCCACAGCATCCTCAGAATGGAATGGGAAGCAGGACAGCATTCTTGTAGCAGTGACAGTGTTTTCATTCTTTTTTTAAAAAATAATAAAATAAAAAAATGATTAAAAATGCAATAAATTCATTTTTGTTTCATCCATGCTGAGACTATGAGCTAGCATGTGGGTGATGTTGCAAGAGTCCTTCTGGAGAGATGGCTATGCAGCAGGAGCTGCTGCAGAAGGGGGCTGTGCATCTCCAGGGTGCTGAGACTGGAGCAGAAGACCATTTATAGCCAGCACATGTAAAAGGCTTTAGTGTAGGATTCCTTTTGGGGGAGTTAATTGGGTTTGGATATTAATATATGTATGAATTGCATGATCTGATTTCTTAATGTTGCCTTCATGATCCAAAAGATGCATTCTAGTTCTGTGCTCCTAATATAAAGCTGCATCTTACCTAGAAATTATAACAACTTTAATGGGGAAATACTGTAGTTAGAAAGAGTAAATGTACTTTAAAAGCCCAAGCAAGAATCTTTATAGCCACTTCCTACCCCTTCATGTTTCCTTCTTCTGTCCTTTAGAGAGGTCACTGAAATTTAAGAGTGAGGGTTACATTCAGTGTATTAGCAATTCTTAATTTCTCTTCTAATTTGTAGAAATCCCACATACCAACTCAAGAAGCTAATTAAAGGCAAGATTCCAATTACAATGAGTTTTTGTGGTGAAAGTGACTCAAAAATTGCATAATGAGACTCAACTATCTCTCAGGGGGTTCAGAACAAAAGTAGCTCGTCTATCAGGAAAAGATAAACTTCCTCCTGTAAAGTACAGCTCTGCAAAACAGGTCTGGGATTTAAAAAGGAATCTTTAAAGCTTGTACGTACATTTGTTTCTCGCAGAATGACACAGCAGGCAGCTCAATTCCCCAGGTTACATCATGTCAACTTGAGCAGCAAGAGAATGAGCCAGGTCTTTCCTGCCAGTCTCAATAATAAACCTTGGGGGTTTATTATTACCCTCATCGGTGCTTCCCTGCGAGCATGTGCAGAGCTGGATCAGGCAGCCTGTTGCCTCCACACCACTACACGGTGCTCTGACCATATATCACAGGGTCACAGTCAGATCAGGTCAGCACTGGTTGTGTGGCCCTTCTCCAACAAGGCATGTCCATCTGTGCCTTAAGACAGCCATGGTTATAGGGATAAGAAAAGGACACTCGTGCAACTAATGCATGATTTCTAGCTGTTTGGGCAGGATTCATTTTGAGATTAAGACAGATGTAGGTGTCTGTATATGGTTGCCTTCATGTGAGTGAAGCATTAGATCTTTTATTATGGTCAGTGGTGATCTTGTCAATAGTCAATGGAGTCTAAAGAATGATTTGATTTAGCTGTTTTGTTTACGTAGTCAGCAAGCTATCACACAAAACATATGCTCCCTTTAAATGAAGGTTTGATATTTTGTGAATTTGTATTTTCATGTATAGAAGGAATATTCAAGTCCAGATTAGACATCAATATTGCATTTTAATTCCTGCCCTAAAGTACAATTTTGCAGGTGGCTTAGGATTCACAAATACAATATGTACTCTGCTTACCTTCAGTAGTACTTTACACAACACCCCTTATTGATATGTGCATGCAATTATCCAGACTTACTAATCTTCTCTTGTTTGTTTCAAAATATGTTGTTCTTTCTTGTACTCCTTATTGGTATTTCACATCACAAATAAACTTACAGTAGGTTGGAACTATTGTGAACATTTCACTCCGTAATGGGTACGTCCAGTGCATTTTACTTCATATTAGTATTGATTCCATTCTTCGCGTAAGGTTAGTAATATGAAATTAATTACTTTTTCATGTCAGCACTCACTAATCCAATTCTAGTATTGATGGATTTTTGTGTGGTTGCTCAATGGCTTATTTGACTCATTTTTGCTATTAGGAATAGAAAAACAGCGTGTGTCGTGGGAGTGAATTAGCTGGATACAAGGCAGAGGTTAGTGGGTAGCTGGATATCTGTAGCAGAGTCCAGGTGGGAAGAAGGGGAGCGGGTGGGGCTCCTCTGTGTGTAGCTCTCACCTGAAGGCTTTTTCCCCTTTCCCCCTTAAGCTGCAGCTCCCCCCATTATCTGGTATGTAGATAGGTAGAAAATTAATCTCATTTCAAACGACATTACCCTTTCCTTAAAGGCTATACAAGGTGAATTAAATTCTTTTGTTTATCACAGTGCCTAAAAAATATTTGATTAGTGAAAATTGAAAATGGTTATTTTAATTGTTCTTGTTAGTTACAAAATTAGCTTAGACACTGTGTGGTTTTAAGTACTTTTAGCAATGAACAATTTTGAAAATTCCACTTGAATTCCCTTTTTGTTTTGATGATTTGTACCTTGTCCCTCATTTCTTTCCACTCATGTTCTTTCCTCATACTCTGTATCATTCGCCACTTGGTTTCCTCTCCTGTTTCATAGTCCTTTCTTTGAATAGTCATTTCAGAATCATTTCTGTCTGGTAAGGCAGTTCGTATTTAAATATACTATAACACTAAAAGTTTTCTGGTGATTGACTGCCAGCCCAAAGGCAACATCAGTTTAAATGCTGCTGTACGAAAGGCAGAAAAATGTGTTTCTGATGAATTCTGAGGACTTTGAAATATTTCATTTTAGATCAGAATTAATCCTATAAATTCTTCAAAAAATCCAGTTAAAAATAAAATCTGCTTTGACATGATTCAGCAAAATCATCTGACTTTTTGATGGACTCTCTGATGTTTGTAAATACGTAATGAAAGCATCAAAAACAGATATATTGCCATATTGAAGAACACTGCATTTCATTCAGGATGTTATAAACCAGTATTTCAATACAAGTGTTTTTGCCTCCTAAGGTGTCCTTTGCCTCCTAAATTAAATGTGGTAAAATTGAAATGGATACATAATGATTTTTTAAAAATTTATTTCACAGTTAATTTAGTAAGTTTTATAGATTTCTATTACAGATAATTCAATACATTTTTTCAGCTGATGAAAATAGTTTCTTCGGCATTTCGGACTGTTCCTTTTGCTCTAAACTTTGGGACCTTCATATCTTCATTTACAGTGCCACGTGGCCGTATTTACTCTGTACACAACACACAGCTTTGATATTACTCAGTTTACACCCAGGATCCTGACTTTTCTTGCTGTGCTTAACTAGATTTCAGTCTGGGTCGAAAACTAGTGAGGTTTCCCTTCACACACAGAGCACCTGAACTATACACAAGGTTTTGACAGAAAATCTGAAATTTTAGGAGGTGCAATGAGGGAACAAATGTTTTCATTTTCTCACAGGGGCGCTCTTACCAGGGACATTTTTGGTTCTGTAAAATGCAAATTCATATGTTTAATTTAATTTAATTTAATTTAATTTAATTTATTATCTTATAATTTAAATAATTTAATTTTATTAATAACTATATTTTAATTATTGAATTGGTTATATTGATTATAGCTAATGATCATAATTAATAATTATATTTTAATTATTTGATTATTATTTAATTTATTTAAGATATTCATATTGTTGTGTCTTTCAGAAGAGCTGTACTCTAAAGTACTCACTAAGTTTAATGACTGGAACAGGGAAATTTGAGTGTTGGGACTTTGCCTTGGCAATATCTTTTATGCTCTCCACATAAAAGAGTGAAGGCTGTCACTTTTTATTAAAAATAGTGCTCAAACATCACATCCTGGTGAAGAAGTCCACAGTAAGAAGAGAGCCAAGGAAGGCTGTTTGCATATGGGCAGCAACGAGGGAGATGCTTCACCCATCGGGTTAGGAAGGGAGGAGGGTTCTCAACGTCAGGGTGGGATGCAGGAGCTGTCCTGGGGGCTAGCTGCAGTGGCAGAGCCGTCAGGGACCACAGGACCAGAGGAAAATGGTTCCTGAAGCCTGCATACTCAAAGGCAACTCGGATGTTTTTCACATGCCCTTTCTGCTTCACACTTGTGGGGAGCTCAGCAAAGCAGGCAATGTGTCGGCCCCGACATTAAAATGAGCTATGTGTGAGCAGCCGGAGGGGATGGATTTGACTCAAAACCAGCTACAGCATAATGTACTTTAGCCAGTATAAAATCTGGTAATGCTATACTTAGGCCCACAACTAAAGGAGAATTGAGGGTCTATTAACTTTGACTTTCTTGTCCAGCTTTCTATTTGGCAGATTGCAGACAGCAGCTAGAACCATATATGGCCTTAGAAGTAAAAAATAGGTCACAAATGGTCTCCTGTCCAAACCCTTTATTTTCATACTTATGAAACTTTAAAATGCAACTAATAATCAGCTTATGATACATACTTGCATATATTATGGAGTTGCATAATGATATGTATATATTCATACATTGTGATCATTTTAGGCGTGTTCTTCATTGATAGTATATTGAAAGAGTGAATAGAACCTGTCTGATTTCTTTCTCAAGTCATTTTCTAAGTGTTAGGATCCTTGCCAGTGTGTATATGTTTTACTGGCCTTTCCTTAATTGGTCTGGCATTTCTATTACATCATCTGAGAATTGCCATTAGTTTATTTGATGAGTTGCCAACACTTGTATTATGTTTGCCACCTACAGAGAACTGCAGTATTACTTGCTGATAATATCACACATTATTCTTGGCTGTACTTTGGCTGAAAGAGGGGGGCTGTGTGTCTTTTCCCTAGCTTCACTGTTCTGTTTTTTTCTTGATAAAATCATTTCACTGGGATACAGTGTCCCTTTCCATCTTGAGTCCAGTTTGAAAGGCTCATCTTTGAACTTAAAAGATTTTTCAGTTCAGAGCACAGTAATAGCAACTCAGTACCATACATGTAAACTGATAGATGCTGCACTGCATGAATAAAAAATAAATCTGAAACATATTTTTACTGATTATTTTCATGATATTTGTGATTTTTAAAAATATCTCAAGCATTATGTTAGTTGAACTGTCACACAGTAAAGTAATGCAAAACCATTAAATAAGTGGTTGGCTGAAAATCTGTTTGCTGGCTTAGAAGAAATATATTTTTCAAAAATTAAAATTCTTCTTAAAATTGAAATTTCCGTAACACCAGAAAGATGTTGAAGTCTAATTATATGCCATGGTAGAATAGAACTTTCAGGATGATGATGATACATCCAATCTAATTGTGACTATATTCAGATGGATTTTCCTCAGCTCTATATACCTGCTTTTCTAAGAAATGTAGATATTGCATTTCTGTGTGTTTTTTTTTCCCTTACTATATATATATATATATATTAATTACAAATTATTTGCCATCTGTTTGCATTTCTGTTTTGTATCAGTATTGCTTCAAATGCTGATGCACTAAATCATATTTTATACTATCCAGAATGGGTCTTTGCAAAGTTTCTGGAATAATTTTATCAAAATAAAATCAAAACCACAGTAACTCAGGAGGATTATTGACCGGTGATATTTAGCTCCAATTTAAATATTTGTTTAAGTAGTCGCTGAAATACTTTCTGGCTTGGAGCTACCCAGTTGATAGGTTACTATTTTCTATCCATGTCCATCAGAAATATATGGTGAGTGGAGAATACTGATGATCATTGACTAAGGGCTTTCTAGAATTTATCAAAGTGTTTTGTAATACCAGTTCCACCACTTTACTCTTCCATTTACATATTCTTATTCTTTTTTCCTTCTTCTTTTCATTGGCACCTTGGGGTCCTCCCAGTCAGGATCTTTCCTTTCATTTGATACCCTTTCTAAAATTATGAAGATATGAAGTCTATGTAATATTTGAAATTATAGACATTCCATGTGTATTTATGAACAGGGAAGTTAATATGTTATGTCCTTGTTGCAAGTATATAGCAATAACGTAGCATGTCAATTGCTCCTTTGGAACAGTCTTTCTGATGATGCTAGTTGCCTAGTT
Source organism: Oxyura jamaicensis (assembly GCF_011077185.1). Classification (NCBI taxonomy): domain Eukaryota; kingdom Metazoa; phylum Chordata; class Aves; order Anseriformes; family Anatidae; genus Oxyura; species Oxyura jamaicensis. Next base: position 38,440,047 of record NC_048895.1, on the reverse strand, counting down.
CTTGAAATTGCCCTAAAAACATCCAAAAAGGTCACACTGAATACTGGATTAAGGGCCTCAAACAGAAATATATATATATATATGTCTTGATATGGGGAAAACTGAAAGCTGACATTTCACTGTGGAGCTGTTGCAGGCAAATATGACCCAATGGAAATGGTTTTGAGCACAGAGGTTTTTTTCTGTTTCTATATGACTTAGGACCTTTTGCCAGTTATGCACCTGGACCTATTTGCCCTACCTGATTTACATAATACAGAACAAAAGAATGGTGCCTGTTCCAAATGTTTGGAATTAACAGTGAAACAAATAGAAAAAAGCAAAGCTGATGTGAGTTTGCAAATTTGTGATATGACTTCTTTGTGTGCAGACTTTGCATGTTACAGGAGTGCTGCTGAGTCTACACCTAAAACTTGGCTCTGAATAGTTGGGTGCTCCAGGTGCTGACAATACATCAGGTATTCAGCAGTTGAGGGACATAAGAACCAAAAGGCAAAATAATTGAGTAAAATTCTCCAAATGGATGTAGCTACATGTGGTGTGATAGATGAAAAGGATTTGAATTTGATAGGGAAATGAAATTTGGTAGCTATGAGATCTCTAAGGTGTTTAGTAGGCCACTTATGCAAATATTAGGAACTTTATCAAGAAACCTTCAAACCAGTGTAAAAATATGTATTAGAAGAACAATTTTATATACACTGAGTAGGCATTAGGCAATATACACAATTTTATATACACTGAGTAGGCAATAGATGATTTTCATATAATTTTACATCCTCAATTAACTGCTAAGTAATCAGAATATAATTTTCCTTATGAGAGCTCCTGACCTGTGTCTGGAGGTGCTAAGACAGATCATTGAGTCCTGATGAGTGAAAATATAGGAGATTTAGTTCCAAGTCATGTGAGTAGGTCAAGGGTCCAGAGCCCAGCCCACCCTATGCTTGATGCAGCACAAGAACACTGTGCAAAAGCAAGCTGCACTGCTGTTATCTTGGCACGCCTGATAAAACCTGATAAAACCGTGGTGTCTTAAGAAAGATGCAGACACTCATTTATCCATATAAATGCATTGTTGGGTCTTCGTAACTGTCTGGATGTAACATCCAAGAAAGCTTCACTTATTCTGATACATGCTAATGGAGAGTCAGACTGTTTTCTTTTTCTGAAAAAAAAAAAAAAAAAAAAAAAGGAAAAAGAGGAAAATAGTCATTAAAAGTGCCATTGTTCCTTAGAAGTAGACACTTAGTGCTAATATATTTAATATTGCACCTGAAGGAATACTCTTATAATGACTCTGTGTACTTGTTCTCATTGCCAAGGCAAGCTTTCCTAGTTCACGTTAAACAAGGGAGACAGCTTTTCCACTCTAGCAGATTTTTTATTTTTTCTTTGTTCTTTGTACATAAACTTATTCTGGCAGCTCCACATTTGATCCATCACACTCAGTAACTGTTCTCAAGCTGCTAAGCATTTTTTCACATTTATGTCTCTCTGATTTTAAAATAAAGATTTTTCAAGACTTCAGGTTTACTAATGTTTTCAGACCATTTTTCAAAAAACTTCTGTACACTGTAGATACAAAGTATTATACTTGACTAGTGTTGTCTTCCCTGAAGATGTGTCTGTACCTCAGCATAATACCAAATAATACAAAAATAAAATGAGCCCTGCTATCATAAATGAGCCCAATTTTAAATTACTGTGAAATATGAATTGATGATAAGTGCTGGATAGGATAGGACAGGACAGGACAAGACAGGACAGGACAGGACAGGACAGGATAGGATAGGATAGTTCATTTGGAAGGGACCTCCAGAGATAACCTAGTGCCCTATTAAATGAGGGCATTATCCAAATACCTTTTGAAACATTGATATTATCATATATACTGATTATATATTATATATACTGATTATACATTACAATATGTACTTCTGTCATGATACATTTAACTCTGCAGTGATGATACAATAATGTTGGCATCACTTAGACAGTGCCTATAGTTTCTCAAGGTACTTAGTGTCGCCTCAGTAACAAACAGATAGGCCAGTCACTTGTAGTTAAGGGTTATGGTTGTTTTTCTTTTGTCTCTTCAATGCTTTTTCTTAGCATATTGGAAAACCTTTAAGGACAGAACTGAATTTGCAAGTACCCAGGGCAATTAAAAATTCTTTGGTGTTAGTGGAATTTCTAGCTTTGCTTTGTACATAGACGTGGCTTAGGTATCAAACTGTATCTGCACACATGTATACGCCTATGCAGTTTTGTGTCCTCCTCTTCCAAGCCTTTGAATCTTCTGACCAATTCAGTTCAAGTTTGATAGAGAAAAGACCTCACAAGTATGAATCTCCTACAGGTTCATGAAAATTAGTGTCTGGATAAAAGAGAGACCAGCTAAACACCATAAAACACCATAAAACAGCAGCTATGTTGGTATAGGGGGGAAAGACTACCCTAAATTTTGATATCTTATTAAAAGCAAGAGAATCTCATCCAAAGACACAGATCAATCGTGTAAAAGCTTAATTCATTTCACTTGTTATATATATAAATACATATATTTTCCTTATCCTGCTAATACAATACACTGCATGTTGTTCATTTGGGTAGGGTATAACTACAAAAAGAAGGGGGAGCAGAGAGAGAGATGCCGGTCTCTTCTCCCTGGTCACTGGTGACAGGATGTGCAGGAATGGCACAGAGCTGTGCCAAGAGAGTTTCAGACTGGATGTTAGGAAGAATTTCTTTACCATAGGGGTGGTCAAACACTGGAACAGGCTTCCTAGACAGGTGGCTGATGCCCTATGCCTATCAGTGTTCAAGAGGCATTTGGACAATGCCCTCAATAATATGCCTTAATTTTGCTTAGTCCTGAAGAGATCAGGCAGTTGGACTCGATGATCTTTGAAGTTGGAAGGGACCTTCAAGACCTCTTTATTCTATTCTATTCTATTCTATTCTATTCTATTCTATTCTATTCTA
>NC_048895.1:38418228-38437049 GCF_011077185.1 Oxyura jamaicensis | reverse complement strand
TATTCTATTCTATTCTATTCTATTCTATTCTATTCTATTCTATTCTATTCTATTCTATTCTATTCAAAATATTTGAAATATTCTAATATTATAATATATTCTAACATTATATTCTAATATTAAATATTCTAATATTCTGTAATATTCTATAATATTCAGCCAAGGCAAAACTAGAAAACAAGTCCAAGGACCTTATTTTTCTAAAATTATTTTCCATCTCAAACTGTTGGTTGTATTTATTAAGTGTGAAATCCAGAAATTAGAAGAATTATAGAAATGATGTGATGCTTCAGTTTGTCTCATCAATTAAAGCACTGTCACTCAGGCTTTGGTCTCAGGCCTCCATCTTTGCTTAGTATGGTATAGCTGCAACGCAGAGCAGTGGTGCAATAAGCCAGTTTCCTTACCCTCAATGCAAGGGCCCTTATGTCCATTGGACATCTGTTATTAGTTCAGCTAAATCAGCTGGTCCTGATTTCCATTCATATTCTTCATAGGCCATCCATCCACATGTCTCTGCCACAATGCAGATAAAGGGTGGTGGTGAGGTCCCCTCCAAAGACAAATCTTCCGCTGTCTGTATCCAGTCACGCCTAAAACAAAAATGTGGGCTCCGGAAGCAGGCAATTTTGCATCTCAGTCCTAATCAAAGCATGCTTCTTTTATGGTCCTGCTTTCTTAATATAGTGTCAGCTTTTTTTATCTCAAAAGCTCTTAGCTTACATAGTTAAGGCAATAATTTGAGTGTTTAAGTTGTGTTTGTTCTGATGAGACCTATGAAAAAATGCAAAATGGAATTTAATATTTGGAATTAAAAAACAAATTGAAAGCTTGATTCTTTACATTGAAGACTTAGCAGTAATTGGCAAAAGGGATTTTGGTATCTACCAACATGAAGAAAGCAAAACGTACTCTGTTCCAGAAAGTCATTGAGAAGTCCTGTGTTAATTTACCTTGCACTGTTAAGTCACTCAGAGACACAGGCAGCAGTAACTCTGACTTCTTCCAGGAGAGACTTCACCTGGAAAGGTTTCTTTTTGTTTACTTTACCTGGGCTTGAGAACAGGGATCATCAAATCGCACCTCAGAAGCTCTTTCTGCCCCACTGGTGCTCCACTTCTCATGTAGTTTTAGTTATTTGGAGGGCAGGAGTGCAAGATGCACACTGTCCACTTGGCCAAGAGCAATTGAGGGCTGACAGGGCATGAGGTTCATCTGTAACACCTCATAGACTTCAGATCTCATCCTGAAAATGTGTCCTACCCACCTCTTTCGTTCTTTTACTATCTATTAGAAAGCCAAGCTCTCATGTGGTAACAGAGACAACAACTAACACTTGGAGTCACTTTTGAATATAGAGATCAAAGGTCCTACCTGTCCTTGTATTCACAGAAAAAATTGTGGGCAAATGTTACTAGGTACTGTGGGAAATTCTGATATTTTGATTTTTGGCTTTCATACAAGGACATATAAATAAAAACTGGAATTTAATTTTTTTATGGCCTGGAAGAAATGTGTTCTTATTGTAACATAGACTTTCAATAAGTAATGAAATACGTAGAACATATAGAAATGAAGTATAGATACACCATACCATGCATACGTTATCATATATCACATGCATTATTTCATCTGAATGGGAGTTTGATTAAAATGAAATACTGTATGTTGGAAACAAATAATTTTGAATTTTTTTCAATGATGTAATCAAAGAGTTATGTTCCAGCAAAGCATTGCAAGTCTAATACAACATTTTTTAATGAAAAAGTCTTCCATGAGTTATTTTTTTCTCTAAGCAGCTCTGGCTATTAAGCATTGTTTCTTGTAGGGAGAACGTGACATTTGTTTCACATATTTCATACTGATTTCCATGAGATCCAATACCGAGAGATAACTTCAATTAACATGTGACGCCTCCACTGTGATCTGGATACTGTAAGGTTTGTCTCTGCCTTGCGGGTATTGTACTTGCAAGGAGAAAAAAAAAAGGGGGGGGGGGGGCAATGCAGAATCTCTTCAGCTAATTCAGAAAGGACATGGTGGTAGAAAGTCCTCTGAAAAAAGAGTAGCCATTTTTTCTCTTGTGTGCCAAACCCAAGCTTAGGTCACCAGGTGTATTTCTCATTTGGGGCTTTTCCTTATGATGAGGGTGGGACATGGGTGGGGAGGGAGGGTGTCCATGATAAAATTGTAATTTTACATATTGATTATTCAGATTCACTCATGAAATTATTTTGTGTGCAAGGTAACAGTCTTACAGGCTTTATTTTGAAGGCAATTCTTTACTGTCTGTACTTTAATTTAATATTAGTTGGTGTGTTGAATTAGCAGAGGTAGGGTGAAGGTTAGGCTCACCCAACGGATTTTTAGCTATTTCCCTTGCCAATTTCTAGCAAAGACCAGCAGGCATTTTTGATACTTAGATTTTTGATACTTCACAGCAATGAAAATATTTTCCAGCTCTAATTTTCAGAAAGAGATGCTCTTTAAAAGAAGCCTCAGCATTTATAATAGGGCAGTCCCAGGAGCTATTGATTATTCACCTAAAAAGAAGAGATGGCCTTTTCTCAACTCTTTTTCTTTACCACATTATATTTTAGTGTTAGTATTTGCAACATTTTTTTTGCATTTCTGTGATAACTGTCGTGAAAAGATCCTGAAAAGCATCCCAGGCAGTTGCATTCCCCACTTTGTGAGTTTTTTTATGTACAAACACACCAAAACTGTGACTGGTATCCTGCCCTAATGTTGTGTGCCAGGTGCTGCACTGAAAGGGGGTGATAGAGCTTATTCCTCCAGAGTGAAACCACAGGTCTCTTTGGTCTTTTTGGTATTTCTGCCATTTTACTTTTGTTTAGCCTATGTCATCCCTGACTAGAAATTCTCCGATGTCTCAAATGGTTAAATACCATTAAAAGGATTTACAGCTTTAAACAACACTCTTACCATGTGACTAGGAACTAATTCAGTTCCAAGCTACTGAGGTTTCAAAACATTTTTCAAGTGTGACATGTGAAGACTTTGAATATCATAAGACCTTTCTCATTTCCCAAGACAGTCCCATCTTACAAATGGTTAGATTCATCTTGTTTTACTTGGAGAGGGAAAGGTCCTAGTTGCAGTTTTATTTTAATGCTCCAGTTTCATAGACCTTTTGTAAGGCTGAAATTCTGGAGATGAAGAAGACTGAGGAAAGAAGGGTTCAGAACATTATTTATAATAGGTATTTAATTTGTTGGCTCCCAAGGAAAATACTCAGCTAGCCAAGTGCCATAGGTAGTAGAAATATCCCCATATTTTGTGTTTCCATCGAAACCTCTATATGTTTCCATGTGAATTCATACATGTTTAACCATGTTTTGCTTTTGAAGCTGCAGTATACCTGCAGAATAGGATGAAAGGTATGGCTAACTGTTCTCTTCATACTTCACAACATAGATGTCTGCAGGAAAACCACAGTTTTAAGTTAAGCACAGTTTTAAGTTAAGCACAGTATCATATTCCTATCTGCTCTTTAACCTGTGCTGTTATGGAGTGTTGCTGCGTTCACTTAAGCAGTTGCTGTTTTCCCCAGAAACAGAATGGAAATTGCTGAATGGAAATTAATCACGATAACAGAGACCATGTTGGGGTAAGAGTGCATGGCTGCAGCGGCATCTGTGCTGTGCGTGGAAAGTGTTCGCCCATATGCTCACATGCCGTGGACATGACTGCGTGCACAGGCATCACGAGACAAAAACTTGGCTGAATATCAGGTCATTTTCCTATTGTAATGACAGGACTTCCTGGGAACTAAAAACCTATTTATATTCTCCTACATCGCTGTAGTATTTGTAAACACAACAGTGATTTTAAGGGCTGGTGCAGCTGTTTTTTTTGCTATCAGCTCTAGAGCATTTCATGCATTTCTGAATCTTTAAAAGAGCACATCATTTCATAGATTCACGGCAGGCAGTTGACTTTCTTCACTCTCAAGAAGTTACGACTCTTTTAACTAAGAATATAAATCTAGTGTAATGCACATTGAGAGACTCAAGTGAAATGTACTGTGCAGAAAGGGTAACAACATATTAAATCAAGTCCAATTTTCCATCTGTCTTGGGAAGTTTAATGGAGAGTGGATTTAAACTACATTTCGACCTTTTTAGTCTCATATTCAAATACTACTGTTACTCCCTTTCAGTTTGTTTTTATATTACTGTATTGTGCATTTGCTTTTGTTCATAGCTGTTTTGTGGGGGTGGGGGAAGTGTGTTGTCTGCCACTATGTTTATGGGCAGAATTAGTGCTCCTCAGCCTCCAGCCTGCCTCCACTCCTGGGAAGGTTCTACTCATAGGTCACCCCTGCTTCTGTTGTAGTCTGTGGTTCCTTCTCCTTTAACATCAGAGGCCAAAGCTGCACAAGGTACTCCAGACCATCTTTGCAGGTGAAGATTTGATGCAGAATAGTATAGCAGTAGTTAGTTCTGTTGTATAAGTACAACTGTACTTCAGTTTTGAGTATGTTTGTTGTCTTTAATATCACATCTTTCTTCAACCATGCCCTTGGTTTCTTGGCCCTTTTATTTCTACCTCAAATATTATATTTTGCCATTTGATTTTTTTTCCATTTCTTGGCCCTTTTATTTCTACCTCAAATATTATATTTTGCCATTTGATTTTTTTTTCCATTCCCTGGCGAGCAGTGTGCTCCTCTCAGCTTCCAGATGTCACATAGCTGCAGCAGGCTTTCATTTCCCTTTCTTCCCAGTCATACTGCACTTCTGCAACTGTGCCAATACCGGTGTCTTCAGGCAAAATGTCACCCTGTACAACATAAAACTGCAACTCTTCAGTCTAGTTTTTCCTAAAGAAGAAGTTTTACAGCTGTAAAATTCTAGTTTGCATGTCATCTTATAGAAAATGAATGAACAAATAATGATTAACAATGTAGACTTACAAAGAGAACACCTATGTTCTTTTTAAATTAAATATATATATATATATTAAGAAACTTTAGAAATCCAATGCTATCAACAGGAGAGTGAATAATAGACCCTTTATGGTCAACTATCCATACCCCATGTGTTGGTAGAGAAAGGACAGCCGAGCTCTCTGGAAGTAGGAATGTGCCAGGAAAAGAAGGGGAAGGGGAAGAGAAAGGGAAAGGGGAAACGGAAAGAAAAGAGGGCTTATATTCATCATATTCAGGTGCTGCACAGTACTTTTTTCGGCTGTTAAAAGTGAGTTGCTCCATCCCATTTAGTAGGGAAAGAATTTGTTGGTTTACTGGAACCAAAAGTTTTATTATTTACATCTCTGCTCAGTGTTATACATCACATTTTTTCTAATTGACACACAAATAAGCAGTATTATTTTGTCACTTTACAGCATACATGAACTACATGAACTAGAAAGTCTGCAGACATTCCTCATTCCCTTAGCTTTTTTTTTTTTTTTTTTTTTTTTTTTTTATGGTGGTGTTGCTTTAATGATAGGAGTCTCCAATTATATCCCATGCTCTGGGGAGCATGTTTTGGTTTCAACCTTTGCTTAATATTATCTATAAAAGAGACTGTTAACCACATTCTATGGTTTTGTCAGAGAGAAATGGATGGATGGATGGTTGGATATGACAGTTCATAATGTTTCAACTTGAACTCTATCAAACATTTATAAAGAACCTGTTCAAAAACAATTACAGAAAATTGTTAGACTCCAAGGTTACAGCAGGTTTTTCCTGTTGGGTCCAAGTTGTTTCCAGGAGATGACAGAAATGAATACTGATAGCCAAACCCAAGGGATAAATCTGTGCTGTTGTCAGAGGTAGAACAGAGGTAGAACAGAGGTACCAAGAGCGCTGCTCTGGGACGCCCCAAATGCATAACATCCCATCATATTGTAAAGGTGACTGTATAACCATCAGCAAACAGTTTAATTTATGAGTTCCTTCTTTTCTTAACTGGGAGCTTTAGCACTTCTCCATCTCACAAAACACTACAACTGGAAGAGGTTCAGGAGCCATGGTCATAGGCCCCATGTAAATGTGTAGGAAAGAGATTGCTATCTGAAAATATTTTTGAAGTGATGGAGAAATATGTTGATTCCAGGCCCTGAAAGGAGAAATAAAGATGCATAAATTTACCTGGCTTCCTAATTCTAATAATCAAGTATTAAACTCATATAGAGAGAACTTCCTCTGAAGTTCTCTGTTTGGTGGTTTAATGCTTTGGATATCTAGCATTTCGTTCTTGGGGGACCCTCCATAGGGTCTTTAAAAAGGATGAAGAGGCTTTCCCTGTATATTTACTGTTACTCTTCAGGAATCGTTTGGGTGGTTACAGATTTGTCAGCTAGATCACTGACATGTTTCCTAAGTTAGTTCCTAATTAGCCTAAACTGTAAAATTCTAAACATAGTTGTTTAATTAAACTGGTCACCTACATGGGGTGAGTGAAGATGTTATCAAAAACCTGTAGTTCTTAGAGAAGTCAGCTGTGTTTTAAGATATTTTTAAGCAGGCCATAAATTTAGCTGACTGATAAATCTTGTTGCTCCGTTTTGTCCAGCTGAACAGCTGTTAAAGCTAAATGAAAAATGTGACTCTTCATCACAAGACTGGCCAGTGACTCAGCAAGTACATCCATGCAGAGGAATAAGGGTGCACCATTTACATTTTTTGTCCCTAGTCAGAAAACAGAATGGACAGAGGATCTCTTCAAGGGCTGCCTAAGGCGTTAGATCTGCTTTCACTGTGATGGAAATAGTTTGTGCTAGATATGTGCTGCCCTGTGCTGCTTCTTGCCCCTGCCTCAGAGAAACCACAGATGATGCTCTAACAATGGGATTTTCCTCAGTCAGCTCATGCAACAGCTCCTCTGTGCCTTGCAGGAGACTAAAAACAAAGCTGAGATTCAAACCCAGATAGCAGAATTGATTAATAAATAAGAACATAAAAAAGAAATGAGCAGTCATAAAGGCACATACATATGGAATGCGAACTAGTAGCTTTGTAACACAGTCTGTATTTCTTGTGTCTATTGACAGAATCAATGTAGCATAAGGAAATTCACATTTTTCTCTACATGAGTGGTTGTGACACTTGTTGTTGCAAATGTTCTTTAAGAGAATTGTTATTTAGTGTTAGTGTCAACACAACCAGCCTGTCAGCATCTCTGGAATGCCCCTAAACCCCTTAGAAATAAGGCTTAAAAATCATTCAAACTTCATCTGTTTTTTCCAAGTGAAGCATGACACAATCAGACTTGTATAAATCAGATTTATACAGTCCCAGACAACAACTATTCCACTAATAATCCAGTCATATGTAAGAAACAATGCTGTATTTATCAAACCTGTCTGTAAACTTTAATTTTAAAAAGACCCCTCAAATTTTCTGTCTGCATGTTTTCAAAAAAAGTGAAAATATTGTCAACCACTAGAGAGGTAATTTATAACATCTCCCAAAGTCAGAAGAGGAATTTTTCAGTGCCCGCTGCTTCTTGAGCAGGTGCAGAACACAGCCAGCATTGTGCTCAGGGATGGAGTCAGCCGAGGGGTTTCCTCTAAAAATAAAGTTTTATGTTAAATTAAATTTTTCAGAGGGAAATTCATTCTGCTCTGTTAATATTTTGAATTTAAAATAAAATATGGAAATTTTAATTTATAAATTAATATATTACACAATTCATCGAGTTTTTCCAAATGTTTATAAGATGTAGAGCTCTTCTTAAATGTTGGCTGTCTTGCTCTTTTCTTTACCTTAATTCTGGAAATGGTACTTACAGCCCTTTTTTTTAACTATCAGAAGATGGGCAGCAGTCAGAAACTGTGGAAATCTAGTTTCTGAATGCCTTCCAGCCTTTGCCACCTAGAATCACAGTAATAAAAGTGAACAGGAATTGAAAATAAAAAAAAAAAAAAGATTTTATTCACGCACACACACAAAAAAAAAGAAGTAGAATCATGATAAGAATCTGTTAAGCTCTACTTTGAAGAAAAGTCATAGACTCAAACTCCTACAGAGTTTCTTTTAAACTACTATAATTCTAGAGTTTTAAACAATTTCCTTTTGACATCAGTCCAAGCTGCTATTAGGACTAGATAATTGCTTAATGCAGTGCTCTTTATTTGAGGGATTGAAATTACAGCGGAGAAGTCCGTGGCAGAAGTTCTGGCAGATTCGTGCTGAAATGAAATCCCTTCAAGGGTCTGCCTGGAGAGAGCGCACAGAGGATAGGCAGCTGCAGTGTCCTTTGCAAAGATGATCTTTTCTTCTCCATCTGTTCCACTCCCAGCCAACTCCACTTGGCCAGGTCCCTATCCTCACCGGGCATGGAGCACAGATGGCAACCTGTGGATTTCCTCCAAATTAGCTGGAGCTAAGGTGCTCAGATTTCCTAGGGCAGGATATATCTTCCCACATATTTTTGAGTCTTTCATGTTTTTTCCTACCTTTTCTTTTAACTGAAAGATGTGGAAGCTTCCAAATGAAGCTGTTAATATTTCAGTGGCCTCAGAATTTTATTTTCCCCTTTTTAACTAAACACTTTTCCCCTGCTTTAATGCTGGAAACAGTCTTGTACTGGAGGTATCTGAGAGTGACGTTGATAATGCACTAGAGAATAAGAAATGCCTGCCACTAGTGTTTTCAGGTGACATCCAAAAGAAAACTCAGCAAAACTTGTACAATCCTCCCCTTGTAGTTCATAACACTTTATTTACTAATACAAATCATCCCAGAGGATGTACAGCCTGTGCAGTAACCAGTGGTGAACCAAGCTGACTGGAGCAGCTGGAAAGCCTTCAGGTCCCTCTCAGACAGCCTGGCTGCAGGCGGCTGGGGCTGGGGCTGCATGTGGTGTGCTGAGAAGACTTGCCTTCTCTCTCTGCGTGGGAACATGGGGTCAGCTGGGCCCACTTTGGTATCTGGATAGCCAGACTTTTATTAGGGGTTTTGCTCAAACAGTTCCTTCTGTTTGTTTGGATTCTAAATCTAAGCAATGTGCCTTTCTCTGCAGCCCCAACAGCACAGTTTCTGTTTGCTCTCCATCTCAGTGCAGGAGAGAGGGCTCCCACATAAGCTTGGCTGTGCATGATGTAAACCCCTGCTAACGTTCGTGCCTGCCGTGGGGTCAGGTCCTGGAGGTTCTTTACAGAGACAAAAGAACTGATGTGTCTTCAGGGAAATTTCTCGGGGCATGTAGAGGGGAATGGAGGAAGATGAAACCAGACTGATATGTAAAATGCCACGAAGAATTTAATCATATAGACAATGACAGTTTTAAAGCCTTTTGGAAAACCAGAAAATTGATTTCTCCCAAAATCAATAAGCCTCCTAGAGGATGGTTCCAAGAGGATAGAGCAGCACATATCAAAGTAATCAAAAAGCTGAAATAGAGGACTATTTAAGCTACTGGATACATGGGAACATCCTTTTAAAAATCAAATGATCTCAGCTGAGTTTTCTATATTACCCTACTTTATGAATCTATCCTATTTAATTTTCATCAGATGAGAGGCTGACCATTTCAGATGGGAGATGTGAGGCTAAAAAAAAAGATTTCTGTAATGCTTGCTCATCACTATTTTGAAAAAGTGTTTTAATTAGGTAGGTGAATAGGCAATTAATAAAGCCCTGAGTAACCTGAGTACCAATCAAAGTGGTTTCTTGGAGGATTTTCTTATCTTGTCCTGTGGTTAATTTGCCATCTTTGATTCTTGTGTTATCAGAATTTATATTCAGAAGTATCCATAATAAGGAAGACTTGGAATATATTTGGTTGCAGAATGGTGTTTCTCATGCAGTGAGCTGTAACCCCTCCTGAGGATCACAAAGGCTTTGAGATTGACAGAAAAGCTTTAGGAAAAGCTTAAGAAATACTTTCTTCTAAGACACATTGGGCTTTCTACAGGAGGAATGCAGACAAATGAACAAAAAAAAAAAAAATAGTCTGTTTTTCAAAAAGTTAGAGAAATACTTCTACAGATTATATTGTATTTTAAGATTGTATCCTGAGATTTGTTTGAAAACAACAACAACAACAGCAAATAGATTGTGATTCAGTAGCTGTGTGATTAACATGTAGGCCTGTATTTTGAGGAGCAATTTATCCCAGCACCCTTCTGACCTGGCAATCCCACACCCTCTGATGTCCAGGGGCTGCATGTTCTAGCAGCCCCTGCTTCTGCCTACAGTGGTGTTAGTGGTCAGTGCTTAGATGGGGGTGAAGATTTGTTCCTATATGCTTTCTGATGTACTTTCTTATTGTTCTGATACTTTCTCATTGTTCTGATATACTTTCAGAGGTTTATGATTACATAAGGAGTGAATCATTTTCTCACTGTCATTAATGTAAGGAAAATTACAGCAATGGGCATATTTAGATGGATAATGCCCATATGAAAACATGGCGTTAATATGGTATGAAGAGTGAGCAGGTAGAAGCCCTCCAAAGAGCTGAGCACATGCCTTAAAGCAGCTGGTCAGGAGAAACAGCTGGGAGAAAAAGAGAAGAATAACAAGCCTTAGGCTTCTCTTTCCCTACCAAACATTCAGTGATGTACCTAAAAGGTCACAGCTGGTGCTTAGAGTCACCAAACATCACAGACATCTCAGTTGCAGATCGGGTGAGATGCATGCAGATGAGGGGGTAGAGGAGCTTGTTCTGGAGCTGTACAACTGAGGGCAGGCTGGCTGCGACCTGATATGTGACAGCCAGCTTCCACCCGTGCAGGACATGTCCTTGTGTCAGGGCAACTTCCTGCAGCCTCAGCACACAGCCTGTGTTCTACAGTCCCACACCAGGCCCCTGTTCACATGGTGAATATCCACGCCTGCACAACAGCAGTATACCTTGTGTTTTCAGGCAAGCTCAGCACAGTATACGGCGGCTACATTTACTGGCTGCTAAGAGAAACAGAGAAGTTCATCAAATTCTGCCCAGGCAATAATTCTGGGAGAGAAAAAATTTTTGAAAAGTTAATTTGCAAGGTTTTATCATAAATCTGGTATATCAAACTGGGGAAAAAAGAAGTTACATCTCTTCCAGCTCTGGGAGTTGCAGTGAGACTTAAGCAACTTTTTTAAGCACCACAAGACGCCAGTCAGCATTTGACAGGATTTCAGAACCACTTCTGTGCCTCTCTGCTATTGATTTATTTTAGCTCTGACTGTGAAGACTTGTTCTTTCAAGTGCCTTGTGTCCCACATTGCCTCCTCAGAGTTCAGGAAATTAGCAACACGTGGTCATCCCTGAGCATTGCCACAAGGCACAGCTTCATATGATTATGAATGAGACAGGAATTCTTGACTGGCTTTACCTTCATGGGTTGAAGTATGGCTCAACATTATTTACACAGGTTTCAGTGTTCAACTTCAAGAAGGATGAAGATTTAAGCGTACCATTGAAGCTTTTAAAGCACTAACTTCCCAAACACACACACACACAAAATTGAGATGAGGTTGCAACTGAGTGAATAAAACATATGTGCTGTCATTAACTTAAACCCCAGGATAAAAAGTGAACAGAAGTTACAAGCCCAGGACAAATGCAAAAAGGCCAAATGTTAAAATACAGATAATAGCAGCTAGATCTTCCAGCAACTTTTATTCTGCTATTTAATGACACAGTGCCAGAAGAAGAAAATGGTAATCGACTTGAGGAAGGAATTTACCAAGTCTGTAAATATCCCAATAGTTCACTCATTAGTAGCATGCTTTAGCATGATCTCAGGCAATGTTTATATTTGATATTTCAGAAGTTAACTTTATTATTATTATTATGTTTGTCATGCTTGCAATATTAAACAAAAAAGTATTGTCTACCTCAATAATGACACTACCTGGTAAAATCCAAGAGGATGACCCTGGCAATACTTTCTGGATAGCATTTTGCAAAAGTGTTTTTTAGTTTTTTGAATGAGCTTTTTTATATAGCTTCAATACCTAGGAATACAAAACAACAAAACATGCACACAAGAGACTGAAATGAGGCCTTCTGAATGAAAATGTGCCCACTGCTGACCTGCCTATTATCTTAGGTGAGGTGTCCTTACCTATTATCTTCCTTACCTTGTCCTTACCTAATATTGCCTGTTATCTTAGGTGAGGTGTCCTATAGCTGACTGTAATCATCTAGGTTTGGGGTGATTATATGAGGGAAATCAATGGCCAAGGAAAGTGTGTGTTATCCAAAGCCTCCTTTTTCGGTATGTGGTGGGGCTCAAAGAATGGATCTGCCAGCTCACTGCTCTGGATGCACTGGGTAGTCCCAAGACCAG
The DNA here is from genome assembly GCF_011077185.1 of Oxyura jamaicensis. NCBI lineage: Eukaryota > Metazoa > Chordata > Aves > Anseriformes > Anatidae > Oxyura > Oxyura jamaicensis. Next base: position 38,424,788 of record NC_048895.1, on the reverse strand, counting down.
TTTGTTGCTAGAAGCAGAGATTGTAAGAGACTGGCCCAGGAGCAAGTGGTGTTAAAGCGACACTGGGAGATTGAATATGTCACATGGGACATTGTCTCAAGTTTGATGTCAGAGTTTGATACAGTATAAGATAAGCATCTATAGTGCAAACCTCACTGCAGAATCAAGAAACAATAAAAGAATATACAGGAATCTCCCAAAGTAAAATCTATCAGTTTGACTCATCTCTCCTCCTTGAATAACCCCTTTCTTACTAGACTAACAGCTTTCAAATACACTTCATTCTTGTCCTCTTTCCTGCTTCCAGCCTTTCAGTTCTCATTTTCGCTAGGACACCAAGGACATATCCTTCCAGATAACTGCCTGGCATTTTATTGTACTGACACTTATCCTTGTTTTCTGCTTGTTCAATCCCCTTTCTGCTGTGTGAGTTTGCTTCTAATATCACTTCTAAATCATGACTGTCCACCTTTCTGGGCAGCAGCTCTATCTTTATTTGTTACTGCGTGGCCATTTATTGAGATTTAACTGATACAAAGATCCCACTAAAGGCAGAATGATCATTGTCTGCATAAAATCAGATTAATTTGCATTCATAGAATCAGTGAAGTCTCAGATAAAAGGTCAGAATTTAAAGCAATTCACCTGTTCTTTGTCTCCTTTTGTAATGAACTTACAATACAAATCACATTAAGTATGTTCTGTGATATCCTTTTATTTATTTCTAAACAAATACATTTTGAGAGGCAGTTTCCTCCTGCAGATGGATGTGTTTGCTTTACCATTTCCTGTTTATTTTCCCACATTTCTCTTCCATGTAAATCTGAAGTTTACAGTTTGTGGTATGAGATGAGAATTCATATAATTCTTAAGGAACACAGTTAAAATAGCTGAAAGCCAAAATGCAGTGATAGCAGATCCCCTTAGCAAATCATTGATAATTTCTGAAAGACAATTTCAAAACAGTCCTCTTTATACATGACACAATGTTTTAAACTTTCCTGCTTTTTTTTTTTTTCTGTGATACCTGTGAGAATAACATCTTTGGTTTTCAATACAACCCTCAGTTTGCTGTTCCAAACAAACAAACAAAAAATCAGTAAATGAGTTTCTGAGAAGACAATAATTACAACATTCATAGTGCAATATTTTGCACTCATATTCTGTTAACATATAAATCTGTTATTTTCAGTGGATCTGTTTATTGTTTTGAAGTAAGTAGTATCAGAAGTGTTTTAGCTGAGCACAGGTATGTGCCTTTTTAATAAAAAATCAGAGGCTCCTCAGAGCTTTTCATGGATGATGGCAGAATCTAACCAGGTGTTATGTTCTGCCTTGTGAGTGATCCAACATTATTCTTCTGACTTTCGTTGGAAGATAGGTGAGTAGGGTGCAATTACTTCAGTACAGGAGAATCAGTGAATCTGAATACTTCCCAGAGCTAGAAGAAAACACTTCTAGGAAGTGGCATTCCGTAGAAATTTTGTTGAAATGTTCAGTCAAAATTCATGTCATATTTATATTTATCCTTTATTTAAGTTAGCAGTAGAAGAAAATGACAGGAGGGGAGTGAAATATGGCAGTATAATTTGTAGTGTAAGAAAACAAACATGATTTCACAGCAAAATAAGCAAAACACGTAATGAGCAAATTAGATTATGAAAATTGCCTGTTACATACTGCTTACAAGTCTATCTGTCACATCAAAAGACTTCATGCACAATTTTTACATTGATTTTTAAGATATTGATTTTTAAAATAGAGTGATCTCTTTCACTCTATTTGGAAAATATTTTAGAACATTTTTCATTTTCAGGTATTTGTAAGATGTTCTAAATTATAACCCTGTGTGTCATTAATTGTGTGATAGTTTCAGTGGTAAAAATACAATGTTTGATGCAACTTCTGCTATGTTGAGCATTGCCTACATAGGTTTACTGAGGTTTTACAAAGAAAAGCCATAGCAGGAGACTACTGTACAATACAACCAACACAGGTTATAATTTCTGAATCTCTGTGGGTGCAGTCACAAGAACTCCAAGTATCTTCAGCTCTACACCATCCTTAACATGGCTTCTTAGCTGGCTACATCATTATTTTTCCTTTTAAAAAAGGTAATTTTCAAGCATCAATTCATAAAACAAGTTCTTTACTTTCAAGGCCCCTCATACCTGGGATTTCTGGCAGAAGACCCACTGACATCACACCTGGTGCAAACAATCTTGTATGAGGGTTTCCAGATCATTCCCAAGATCTTATCTAAGATCATTTGTACATTGTATCCAAGATAACCTATAACAAGAATATTGATAGTGTACTTGAAAACCTGTTTCTATCTAGTCTTTCCTTATCTTTCTCTGTTTGCAGGCTTTATGTCATTTAATACATGGAATGGTGGGACTAATGTATCTATTCCAACCCAGCCAATTTAACTATTTTCCTTTATGAAGTTCCCAGCTTAAGAACAACTACAAGCTAGAAAACAAAATTTAGCCAACAGTGTGTGAATTTGAAGAGGAATGTATTGGAATGAAAATGAAACATATAATAAATCTAGATTAGAATTTTGAGATAATAGAGCACTGGGGATCAAGAAGTTTCAGTGTTTGCTTGTACTTAGTACATGACATCTTTCAAGCTGTAGAGTCTGTCTACAGCTTCAATTTTTGTTTTACAGGCAGAAGGATGTAGGTTGTTTAGCACACATTATTTGCTGTGAGTAATGACTCCTTTATTTAAAAGTTCCCTTTCATTTGAGGTAGATAGAAACAAAGCCAGCTGTAAGATAATTATAACCCAAAAGGAAACCATGCTGTACTGGGGTCCTAGGGTGCTAAATAACTATAGAGAGGCTGGAAGGAGGTGGACTGGTGCTACATGGCAGAAATACTGCAAAAGGTGCCCAGGATATTCCCATGAGGTGTCCTGGGAACTCAGAAAAGCTACATTCCCATTGTTAGGCATTCTGCTGCTTCATGAAATACCAACTCCATCAGCCCTCTGCCTCCCTGCTGGTAGAGGATGAATCCTGAGTAGCCCAGTTGGCAGGTAAGGAAGCAATGTCTCTCAGAAGTCACTGGAGGAAGAATTGAGATCAGTGTGCCATGGGTGGTCCAGCAACATGGAGTAACTCAAGAGTTTCTGAATCAACAGTTCTGATTTATGTGTTCATACATACAGGTGGATGGGTTTCAATATCTAGTTTTGGAATTTTTGGCACAGGGCCTTACTTCCTCAGCAGGCAGGAGCACAGCAGCAGCTCTGGTGTTTTGCATATGACATGTACGTAAGCAGAGGTTCACATTTCTGTTTTCCTGAAGTGACTGCTGTGAATTTGTAGGACTGGCTTACATTGAACAGTACGGTAATGATCAAGGTTAAGAAAAAAGAGCAAACTTAAGTAAATGGGAATGAAGTAGATGAATTAAACTGGAAAAGAATCAGTAATTAATATGTGTTGGGAAAATGACTGAGATGATCTATGGAGAGCAACAGTCTTGAAGAGCTATTGTAATTATATAAAGTAGTCAGCAAATCCAGGCAATGCTCATGTGTTTTATCAAACTGGCTAATTTGTTCTGTCATTTTTCTTGACATGTTCTTCATCATACATGGTCAGTACATACTTGCAATAATGCACGTTTCCTTCATTTGGTAAAGATGTTTTCCTGTGCATTTAGAGCAACCTTTATAATCCACCTGCTCCATTTTCAAATGACTGATGATAATTTAGAAATAATTAACAGCTTATACAAGAAACATTCATCCTCCTGTTCATTTTCTGGAAAAGATAAAATTCATGTTGAAGATTTTCATTCTCTTTTTGATTAGCACTGCCTGTCGCAGCAAGATTTTGTACAATCAGTTCAGTACAATCAATATGCAACTTTCATCCAGATGTCAGACTGAGAGATGTTTTAAAGCCATTACTGTTTGTCGGGAATCGGTATTAGCAGCATTGGTTTCTTGCAGGCTTTTCAATTCCTGGATACCTTGACTTCCACTATTAATTTAGTTATTTATTGTCAATTAAGCTTGTTATTATGTCTATGGTAAATTAAAATCACAATACATGACTATCTTTTATCTAGTAAAAATGGAAAATAGATCAATATCCTCAAGCCATGAACAATTGGAAAATAGGGCACATAAATGTAAATGCATTTTTATATGGGCAAATCGGGAAAGAATCTGTACTAAAAGAGATTTCCTGAAAACAACTCAAACTTCAGATCTTTGAAGAGCTAGAAATCAGAATTACATGCTGCACTCTGTGTTAAAAGGTTCATTATTAGTGTTCCAAGATCAAAAGCTCAGGGAAAAAAAAAAATAAAAAAATAAAAAATGTCAAAGTTAAGGTGACTTGTGCATGCTGATAAATAGCCTTGATCCATGACAACCTCACTGCAAAGAGTAGCTCAGGGAGGGATGACAGAAATATTTCCTTTGAAATTTTACATTGTTTTTTTACTTCCTGTGCTCTCGTTCCCTTTATTCCTCTGAGGCTCATGATCCAGTATGCCCTCTCTCCATTGCTTCTTGTTCTGCTTTAATTTTTCAATTTGTTTGGAAAGAAAAGAAAATTTTCCTGTCAGAATAAAGTTTAAAGAGCTAGAGGAGTAGTTAGATAGATTAGCTGCACTCCTGCAAGTACACAAGGCAGTAGACCAGGGTCAAGGTTTAATGCAGTCACTCCCAAGCTGCAGTATCACATCATTTTCCTTACACTGCTCCAGCTGAACAGAGATCACAACTCATTCATCTTTCATACTCTCCTTCTCCTTGATCCTGTTTAAAAGGACGATTCAGAAAATAAGCATTATTTTTTTCTGGGAGTTTTGCAACAGTTGCATGTGAAACACATGACCTAAGCATTGAAGCAACACTGGCACTGTGTGGATTTAATGTTTTGTTTTGTTTTGTTTTAATCTGGCTCCTATTTAGGTATTTCTAAAGCAGCTGAACTCTTTCCAAGCTTAGTATTTTATTCTTATAGTGTGTCAACCATTAAAGCCTGGCAACGTGCTTAAAACTGACATTGACGTGTGAGAGAGAGCAGATACTAATTTAGTTACAAAGGCACCAGATAGGTCCTGCACTATCACAAACTTTGGTTTTATTTCCTGTTGTGCACATGAAGGACTGCAGTGCTGCCAGGGTACTCTTAAACTTCCCAACCCCTTTGCCTGGAGGCCTGGGGAAGAGGAGGGCAAGAAAAGGTGAGGCAGTGGCAGGAGAGGTGCCCACAGACCCATCATCTCATCTCTTCCACACTGTGGGACACTTGGTCCACAGGCATGAGGCACCTGGACACTGCTCTAAGGGCTGCAGACCCTGCCAGGGGCATCACTGAGACTTTTTTTTTTTTTTTTTTTTCCAGAAAAATCACTCAGTATAATTTTTCACAGAGCAACAGTGTTATGGACCAGTAAGCGAGCAGATCACACCAACATGACAACAATGCCAGGCTCTCCCAGGAAAGCTTACTGGGGTGTTGGTTACTTTGGTATGGAGGTGTATGGAGGTGTGGAGATCACTTATCCAAAGAAAATATATTGCAGTTTTAGGTACCACAATATAAGGAGGACATAAGACTAAAAATTAAACGAAACATAAAACTAAAACTAAAAAATTAGAGCGTGTCCAAATGAGGTCTATGAAGATGGTGAAGGGTCTCAAGGGGAAGATGTCTGAGGAGTGGCTGAGGTCCCTTGTTTTGTCCTGCCCAGAGCAGAGCAGGCCGAGGGGAGGCCTTATGGCGGCCTGCAGCTTCCACATGCGGGGAGCGGAGGGGCAGGCACCGAGCCCGTTGGAGTTCAAGAAGCATTTGGACAGTGCTCCAAGACACATGGTCTGATTTTTGGGTGGTCCTGTGTGGAGCCAGGAGGTGGGCTTGATGATCCTTCCAACTCAGAATATTCTATGGCTCTGTGATTCTGTGATTCTTTTTACATGTCTGTTGGTGACAAACTAGCCTACAAGTGTGATTATGCAGACATTGTATCAGGAGTCTGATAAATGAGGGCAAGGAGTTGGGGATCTTTGCAATAAATGACTCTCCAAGTCATCCACAGCATCATTTCAAATGCCTTTTTTTTTTTTTTTAGCACAAAAAATATATTTGCACTAAAAAGTGAATCTCTTGTTTCCAGAACAATATTTATACTGAACAATTCAATGCTAGTGCCAGAAGACACTAGACTTCTAAGTGTCATCCCAGAAAACTTTTTTTGCAATTTAACAGCCATTAATATATATCAATACGACTTTTAAATATGATGTCTTTTTTTCTTTCCTTTTTTTTTTTTTTTTTGACCAGAAATGCTATTGCCTAGGGTCTGAATGAGATTAGTAATCTCTGTGTGACAGACTCTTTTGTGAAGCTATTTCATTTAATGAAAGGCAATTACATAAAAGTCTGGGCTGTCATTCTCAATTTTGTACATGACCTTTATGGAAATAAGGAAAAAATATCAAATTTTCTTTTTGTGATCCTGAGGAGAATTTGTGACTAGAAGTGGAAAAAAAAAAAAAAAAAAAAAAAAAAAAAAAAAAAAAAA